>NW_025747952.1:0-32500 GCF_021184085.1 Oncorhynchus gorbuscha | reverse complement strand
TACATTGTATCTTCGACCAGTACCTCTATATATTATCTTCTACAGTACATTACCCTGCACTATACTGCTATATATAGTACACTATTCTGCTATATACAGTACATTATCCTGCTATATACAGTACATTATCCTGCTATATACAGTACATTATCCTGAGGCAATTAAGCAGTGATTGTCGCTGTACTACCGTGGTTTTCTTGTCTGATACCAAGGTTTAATTCCTACATTCTCTGAACATTAAACACCATGAGGAATACAACATGCAGCCGTGTTGCACTGGAATAACAATAACATACGATGACAACTTGAGAATGAATGAACACAGAGAAAGATTTAACAAAGACCGCATTGTCGGAACTAGAAGCACAAGCATTTCGCTACACTCGCATTAACATCTGCTAACCATGTGTATGTGACCAAATAACATTTGATTTGATTTAACAAACAGGCCAAACAGGAAAGACTGTACTGAGGATGAAGGATTCTTCATACTGCCAGTCACCACAATGTATATTTTCTTCATCACTGACCACAGTAAACAAATAATTTAGAAAAATATAACACTTCAAATAAATATAATACAATATAAAGTACTTTTAAGGGGAAATAATTAACATGTCTTGAAGAAAAAACTATCTGGAAATATCTTGTTTAAAAAATAAATTAAAACCATCTTTATTTCTTGTTTCCTGCAGTCATCAGGTCCTCCAGACAGGTGGCGCTGTCAAACCTGAACCCTTCTATGATCAGTGTCTCTCCGTCCTCCTCGATGCCGGCATCCCACATCCTGATCCTCTGGTCCCTCTGTCACAACACCAATAACACACATAACATGTAGCGAAATACAACACGCGGCGGCGTCATTTTACCTCATTGAAAATAGTCAAAATCATTGGCTGTGTGTACAGTGTCACATATCCTAATAGCAGTGGATACTGGATACCCAGGAGATTGTTAGTTCTTATACAGAAGTTACTAGAACCTAAGATGTCTCTACCTTGCCCTGGTTGTCCTGCTGGTTGGTGTATTGTCTGAGCATCCTCTCAATAGCCTGCATTAACCTCTGAGCCTGACTCAACACTGATACACAGGGGGGGGGGGGGGGGGATCACATCATGCAACACAGAATCAACGCATTATCACAGAACTATTTGGACAACAGCACGGCACCATCTGCATATATCTGAATGGATTTTATCTGGCGATTTCAAATATGAAACCGATTTTCAAATATGAAACCAATTTCAAATATGAAACCGATTTCAAATATGAAAGTTCCTTCAAATATGAAACCGATTTTCAAATATGAAACCGACTTTCAAATATGAAACCGATTTCAAATATGAAACCGATTTCAAATATGAAACCGATTTCAAATATGAAACCGATTTCAAATATGAAACCGATTTCAAATATGAAACCGTTTTCAAATATGAAACCGTTTTCAAATATGAAACCGATTTCAAATATGAAACCGATTTCAAATATGAAACCGATTTCAAATATGAAACATTGGAATCCGATTCTGGAAACTTCCTGAATGTCGTTAAAAAACAAATGTACCATATTTTATTTATTTTTACCTTTATTTAACCAGGCAACTCAGTTAAGAACAAATTCTTATTTTCAATGACGGTCTAGGAACAGTGGGTTAACTGCCTGTTCAG
This sequence comes from Oncorhynchus gorbuscha, assembly GCF_021184085.1. Lineage (NCBI taxonomy): Eukaryota > Metazoa > Chordata > Actinopteri > Salmoniformes > Salmonidae > Oncorhynchus > Oncorhynchus gorbuscha. The sequence continues at coordinate 30,833 of NW_025747952.1, read as the reverse complement.
GGGCAGAATGACAGATTTGTACCTTGTCAGCTCGGGGATTTGAACTTGCAACCTTTCGGTTACTAGTCCAACGCTCTAACCATGTTTAAAAAAGACAGTGGTCAGGTGACAGTATCTCAGAGACTCTTATTAATGCAGTTATTCAGATGTAAGTCTACTCACAATCCTGTGGCTGGAAGTGGCTGATCTGCAGTCTCTCCTCACAGCCCATCTCCCTGACCTTAGCCACCTCCTCCATCGCCACCTCATAAGACTTCCTCATAGCGCCTCGCAGGTTCCTGTATCTGGGCTATGCCGGATTTTTTTTTAATGTGTTTATTTTGTTTCTCAGACACAGATTAAGCCTAGTTTTGGAATTTTAAAAAACATTTTTTTTTTTTTATTAGAGATTCTCCATTGAGAAGTTTTATTCTAGTTTTAGGACCAGGCTAAATATGTGTCTGGAAAAAAAGTGTAAAATGTTTAAAATGTTTTTAACTCCCTCCAAGATAGAGTATGTGTAACATTCTTCGTCGGGCAAAAGAGAAGAGGACCAAACTGAACGAAGACGAAACAGTCCCGTAATGTGACCACCAACACAGGAAACAGGAACAATCACCCACAACCCCACAATACAAAACAGGCTACCTAAATATGGTTCCCAATCAGAGACAACGACTAACACCTGCCTCTGATTGAGAACCATATCAGGCCAAACGCATCGAAACAGACAAACTAGACATACAACATAGAATGCCCACTCATATCACACCCTGACCAACCAAAACATAGAAACAGACAAACTAGACATACATCATAGAATGCCCACTCATATCACACCCTGACCAACCAAAACATAGAAACAGACAAACTAGACATACAACATAGAATGCCCACTCATATCACACCCTGACCAACCAAAACATAGAAACATCACACCCTGACCAACCAAAACATAGAAACATAGAAACAGACAAACTAGACATACAATATAGAATGCCCACTCATATCACACCCTGACCAACCAAAACATAGAAACAGACAAACTAGACATACAACATAGAATGCCCACTCATATCACACCCCGACCAACCAAAACATAGAAACAGTGCAGACTATGGTCAGAGTGTGTGTCTCGTCATATCACTGAATCTTTCATCTCTATTCGCCTTCACTAACTAACATTAAACTGGCACAGAAAGGAAAAGATACATACTTTAGTGGAGGAGTTGTGGTAGAGTTCTACATGCTTGGCAGCAGCCCAGAATCTGGTATGAGGTTTCCCCAGGAACTCAACATGGTAGTGCTCCACATAACCCTCGCTGTCCAGCTTCACATACTCCTCCACGTTGGGGTCTGGACTTAGAATGGCTGGCCACCTGGAGAGAGCAACAATGACTAGTGAACGCTTTATCGGACACTGGTACTGGAACTAACTGGAGTAGCTAAGGGACGGTTTTCATGGAACTAGATTAAATCTACTTCTGGACTAAAAAGCCCTTTCAGGCCTTGATCTGAGTCCTGGAAACGGGCACATAAGTACCGACTGCCAACCATCCCGTACCATGGCCAGTTACATGCTTTCACCAGCACCAGGCTCCCGACAGGCAGCCCGGAGTACACAACCTTCAGGCCATGTTCCTTGAACTGGGAGTTGTTGGGGAAAGGGCCCTGAGGGATGCTGCAGTGGCTGAACAGAGGGTCTGGGTTCATATGACAGTGCCAGGACTTGCCATGGTCCAGCTCAGCCACCGTTTCATCACTCTTTGGTACCAGTCTCCACTTCAGACATCTGGGAGACTTGCACTGGACCCAGGTCTTGTCTGCGTCGTAGCATGTTTCATCCTCATTGGCATTCAGGTCTGGAAGAAGACTCATTTTTGTTTTACAGCTGAACTGAGCTATCTTGGCTGACCTAAACAAGCAAACACAAACATGTTGGCTGGCTAGCCCATTTGATATTGTCATAGAGAAAATAAATCAGTGTCAGCGATCTATAATGTATTTGCTGAGACTACTTGCTAGCAAATATGTTTGAATATACTGAGCTACTAGCTAGACAATGAATGAATGGACTTTGCTAATGATCCACACATTTAGATCGTCATGATTCTAGCTAACGTTAGCCAGCAGGCTAACAACATTCTAGCTTTGGATTTTAACGTCCATCTTCATTCAAGTCGTTTAAAAATATATATTAAAAGGTAACTTACTGGCTGGCTAGCTATCTCCGAATGACTGTATTTAACCTTACACAGATTGAATCGCTAATGTGCATCACTACTACTAGCGAATTTAGCTAGCCAGCTCGTCAATTTAGCATTTTGCTAGCTACCCGGCAAAAGGCTAAAATAATCGAGTGTCGAACTCTGCAGGGGAGAGATCAGAAGAAACCCGAGACCAGAAATGCTGTTCATGTCATAATTTTTTTTTTGTATGAATACACATGATATTGTTTCTATAATCTCTAACCCATAGTTTGGAAGCTTTTCAAATATTATAGTATTCATCCGAGTAGTATATCTAGCTACACAACCAGATTCATAGTTTTTTTTTTAAGTCGAGGATGACGTCGGGGCTTTTATTTTGAAAGTCACATCAACCCCGGAAGTGATTGAAAGTGACATTTCACAAAACGTTGGACGTTTCCTGGTTCATGTTTAATCACAAATGTATTTTATATCGAAAACATATCAAATAACGATTTACAACAGAGATATCTATTTTTTTTTTGGCATCACAGTCGTCCCGTAAATTGGTACTAAAACCATGCTCGGTAGATACACAACGTGATATCGTCGAAAACAACATCGACAAAGGTAAAATAAGCTAACTATTGAGCATCAGCTGGCTGCGTATTCTTGTATCGTTTAGCTGACAGATAACTGCTATAAGACTATCATCGCAAACTGGCTCACAAGTTGTAAGGTCTAGATTAGCAATTTATCACGATAGATAACACACCAGTCTTTAGTTTGGGTTGATCCGTATTGAATAATGGCCTGTCTCGAGTTGCTAACGGTAGCTAGGTATGCTAACGTCCTTCGAAATGCTGATGTTTTGCTTTTTTTTCCTGGTGTGGTGGAAAGGGACGTGTTTATTTTATGACAACCTGATATATTTACTAATTGTTTTTAACCGATAATAATTGATTATGGTTTTAACTAATCGTTTTAATAATAGATAGATTGATTTCAACAAGTGTCATGACATACAACGTTGGTTTTGGTTTCTCTTTGACACAACAGTTCCTAAGCTCTCACTTCCGTTATCGTTTAACATTGGGAATCCAACCAATTCACAGACTCACGATGTCACACACAGCCAAGCCCAATGCAGAGCTGGCTATGTGTCCCAGAGTGTTATCGTGGTCACACACAGCCAGCCCTGGTTATCGTGGTGTCTTGCACACACAGCCAGGCCCAATGCAGAGCTGGTTATCTTGGTGTCTTGCACACAAAGCCAGGCCCAATGCAGAGCAGGTTATCGTGGTGTCTTGCACACACAGCCAAGCCCAATGCAGAGCAGGTTATCGTGGTGTCTTGCACACAAAGCCAAGCCCAACGCAGAGCAGGTTATCGTGGTGTCTTGCACACAAAGCCAAGCCCAATGCAGCTTGTCGTGGTGTCAGATAAGAAACAGCCAGGCCCAATGCAGAGCTAGGTTATTTTGTATGGTTTTCTCTGCATTTTCAAACAGTGAGATCAATCAGAGCAGAATTATCCTGGTTCTTAGCACAACTGTTGTCATTCTAAAGTTTGCTGGAAATATCATTTGTTCCCAAATATATGCAACTCTATGTCACACTCATGCAGCTTGTTTTGTCTCAGTTATGTTACTACTGAGAGGTCGGGTTACCTGCTCCTCTACTAGCTAGGTCTGGCATGGAGCTTGGCATTATTGTCTTATTTTTACACTGACTCAACTCATCTACCTCTGCTCTCTACTCCTGGATTTGCCTGGCATGGAGCTTGGCATTATTGTCTTAGTTTGTGGAAATAAATGATTTGTTCCCGGGTCTACCTCTGCTCTCTACTAGCTAGGCCTCATGGACTGGCATTATTGTCTTAGTTGTGACTCCTCTGATCTACCTCTGCTCTACTAGCTAGGCCTGGCAAGGAGCTTGTTTATTGTCTTAGTTGTGTTACTACTGACTCCTCGGGTCTACCTCTGCTCTCTACTAGCTAGGCCTGGCATGGAGCTTGGCATTATTGTCTTAGTTGTGTTACTACTGACTCCTCTGGTCTACCTCTGCTCTCTACTAGCTAGGCCTGGCATGGAGGATTGTCTTAGTTGTGTTACTACTGATTACCTCTGCTCTCTACTAGTAGGTCTGGCATGGAGCTTATTATTGTCTGTATAACTGACTCCTCTGATCTACCTCTGCTCTCTACTAGCTAGGCCTGGCATGGAGCTTGGCATTATTGTCTTAGTTGTGTTACTACTGACTCCTCGGGTCTACCTCTGCTCTCTACTAGCTAGGCCTGGCATGGAGCTTGGCATTATTGTCTAGTTGTGTATAATTGACTCCTCTGATCTACCTCTGCTCTCTACTAGCTAGGCCTGGCATGGAGCTTGGCATTATTGTCTTAGTTGTGTTACTACTGACTCCTCGGGTCTACCTCTGCTCTCTACTAGCTAGGTCTGGCATGGAGCTTGGCATTATTGTCTAGTTGTGTATAATTGACTCCTCTGATCTACCTCTGCTCTCTACTAGCTAGGCCTGGCATGGAGCTTGGCATGGAGGCAGTGGAGGACGATATCTGCATTCTGAAGCATGAGACGGCGTACGGTGGAGCAGGGGAGAGCCCCGTGTCCGTGTGTGCCGGGGATGAGTCCGTAGCCTCCCACTTTGCCTTGGTCACAGCATACGAGGACATCAAGAAGAGGCTGAGAGACACGGAGAGAGAGAACACACTGCTGAGGAAGAGAGTCAAACAACTGGAAGATAAGGTACGGGATGAGGGGGCGGGGCCTCATTATGACACAACAGTAGCAACTTCATACATGCATATCAGGATACAGGGAGTTCTCAGCAGTAGCAGTAAAATACAATGTTATTATCCTGATAGGGACTTTGATTTATTTGGGGGGGGGGGGCAGATAAAGTGGCTGTGTGTTTTAACCTGTGGCTGTGTGTTTTAACCTGTGGCTGTGTGTTGTAACCTGTGGCTGTGTGTTGTAACCTGTGGCTGTGTGTTGTAACCTGTGGCTGTGTGTTGTAACCTGTGGCTGTGTGTTTTAAACTGTGGCTGTGTGTTGTACCCTGTGGCTGTGTGTTGTACCCTGTGGCTGTGTGTTGTACCCTGTGGCTGTGTGTTGTACCCTGTGGCTGTGTGTTGTACCCTGTGTGTTGCTGCTGTGTGTTGTACCCTGTGGCTGTGTGTTGTACCCTGTGGCTGTGTGTTGTACCCTGTGGCTGTGTGTTGTACCCTGTGGCTGTGTGTTGTACCCTGTGGCTGTGTGTTGTACCCTGTGGCTGTGTGTTGTACCCTGTGGCTGTGTGTTGTACCCTGTAGCTGTGTGTTGTAACCTGTGGCTGTGTGTTGTAACCTGTGGCTGTGTGTTGTACCCTGTGGCTGTGTGTTGTAACCTGTAGCTGTGTGTTGTACCCTGTAGCTGTGTGTTTTAACCTGTGGCTGTGTGTTTTAACCTGTGGCTGTGTGTTGTACCCTGTAGCTGTGTGTTTTACCCTGTAGCTGTGTGTTTTAACCTGTAGCTGTGTGTTTTAACCTGTAGCTGTGTGTTTTAAACCTGTAGCTGTGTGTTGTAACCTGTAGCTGTGTGTTGTAACCTGTAGCTGTGTGTTGTAACCTGTAGCTGTGTGTTTTAACCTGTGGCTGTGTGTTGTAACCTGTAGCTGTGTGTTGTACCCTGTAGCTGTGTGTTTTACCCTGTAGCTGTGTGTTGTACCCTGTGGCTGTGTGTTGTACCCTGTAGCTGTGTGTTGTACCCTGTGGCTGTGTGTTGTACCCTGTGGCTGTGTGTTGTACCCTGTGGCTGTGTGTTGTACCCTGTGGCTGTGTGTTGTACCCTGTGGCTGTGTGTTGTACCCTGTGGCTGTGTGTTGTACCCTGTGGCTGTGTGTTGTACCCTGTGGCTGTGTGTTGTACCCTGTGGCTGTGTGTTGTAACCTGTAGCTGTGTGTTGTACCCTGTAGCTGTGTGTTGTAGTTGTACCTGTGTGTGTTTTAACCTGTAGCTGTGTGTTGTACCCTGTAGCTGTGTGCTGTGTTTAACCTGTAGCTGTGTGTTTTAACCTGTGTTGTAACCTGTAGTGTGTGTTGTAACCTGTAGCTGTGTGTTGTACCCTGTAGCTGTGTTGTAACTGATGTGTGGTTGTAACCTGTAGCTGTGTGTTGTACCCTGTAGCTGTGTGTTGTAACCTGTAGCTGTGTGTTTTAACCTGTAGCTGTGTGTTGTAACCTGTAGCTGTGTGTTGTAACCTGTAGCTGTGTGTTGTAACCTGTAGCTGTGTGGCTGTAACCTGTAGCTGTGTTGTAACCTGTAGCTGTGTGTTGTAACTGTAGCTGTGTGGCTGTAACCTGTAGCTGTGTTGTAACCTGTAGCTGTGTGTTGTACCCTGTAGCTGTGTTGTAACCTGATGTGTGGCTGTAACCTGTAGCTGTGTGTTGTACCCTGTAGCTGTGTGTTGTAACTGAGCTGTGGCTGTAACCTGTAGCTGTGTGTTGTACCCTGTAGCTGTGTGTTGTACCCTGTAGCTGTGTGTTGTACCCTGTAGCTGTGTGTTGTACCCTGTCTACAGCTGTGTGTTGTACCCTGTAGCTGTGTGTTGTAACTGATGTGTGGCTGTAACCTGATAGCTGTGGTTGTAACCTGTAGCTGTGTGGTTGTACCCTGTAGCTGTGTGTTGTAACCTGTAGCTGCTGTGTTGTAACAGCTGTAGCTGTGGCTGTCCAGCTGTGTGGCTGTAACCTGTCGCTGTGTGTTGTACCCTGTCCAGCTGTTCAGGCCTGACAGTCCTCCTTCCCCTAGGTCCAGAAGGACTAGGTCCAGCCCAGTACAGTCCAACAAGGCCTTCAGTGCCTACCGTGGCATCTACATGGAGAAGGAGGACCTGCAGCTGGAGCTCAATAAACTGGTATGTACAGTCCACTAGGTCCAGCTGGCTGGTCCACTAGGTCCAGCTGGCGTAGACAGTCCACAGGTCCAGCTGGCGTAGACAGTCCACTAGGTCCAGCTGGTGTAGACAGTCCACTAGGTCCAGCTGGTATAGACAGTCCACTAGGTCCAGCTGGTGTAGACAGTCCACTAGGTCCAGCTGGTATAGACAGTCCACAGGTCCAGCTGGTCCACTAGGTCCAGGTCCAGCTGGTATAGACAGTCCACTAGGTCCAGCTGGTATAGACAGTCCACTAGGTCCAGCTGGTATAGACAGTCCACTAGACAGGTCCAGCTGGTATAGACAGTCCACTAGGTCCAGCTGGTATAGACAGTCCACTAGGTCCAGCTGGTATAGACAGTCCACTAGGTCCAGCTGGTATAGACAGTCCACTAGGTCCAGCTGGTAGGGTGGACAGTCCACTAGGTCCAGCTGGCGTGGACAGTCCACTAGGTCCAGCTGGCGTGGACAGTCCAGGGACGTCCAGCTAGGTCCAGCTGGTCTTAACCTTCAGCCGACTTAACCTGGACAGTCCACTAGGTCCAGCTGGCGTGGACAGTCCACTAGGTCCAGCTGGTCCAGTGGCTGCTGCAGACAGTCCACTAGGTCCAGCTGGCGTAGACAGTCCACTAGGTCCAGCTGGCATAGACAGTCCACTAGGTCCAGCTGGCGTAGACAGTCCACTAGGTCCAGCTGGTATAGACAGTCCACTAGGTCCAGCTGGTATAGACAGTCCACTAGGACTAACCTCACTAGGTCCAGCTGGTATAGACAGTCCACTAGGTCCAGCTGGTCCCAGTAGACAGTCCACTAGGTCCAGCTGGTGTAGACAGTCCACTAGGTCCAGCTGGCGTCCCAGACAGTCCACTGAGGTCCAGCTGGCGTGGACAGTCCACTAGGTCCAGCTGGCGTGGACAGTCCACTGAGGTCCAGCTGGCGTGGACAGTCCACTATGTTCCAGCTCCAGCTAGAGGTCATTATTCAGCTGGCCCTGGACAGTCCACTAGGTCCAGCTGGCGTGGACAGTCCACTAGGTCCAGCTGGCGTGGACAGTCCACAGGTCCAAGCAACCTAGAGGCGCTGGCCTGATGACAGTCCACTAGGTCCAGCTGGCGTGGACAGTCCACTAGGTCCAGCTGGCGTGGACAGTCCACTAGGTCCAGCTGGTCAGTATCTCTTCCTGTCTTTATAATATAATAATAATAATAAATGTGTCTCTTTGTAACTGTCTCTCCTCCTGCTTCACTGACTCTTCATCTTTTACTCTTCATCATGTCTCTCTGATGTTTTTTTAAACTGTGTTTCTACCCTGATGTTCAATGTTTCTAGAGGGAGAAGAGTGAGTCTGAGAGGCTCCTGAATGAGCAGCTGCAGGCCAAAGAGATGGAGCTGCTGCAGTTAAAGACTGAGATGGAGACCAGTCAAGGTACTTTAATGACCAGGGACTTAACCTCAGCCAAGGGACTGTACTTAACCTCAGCCAAGGGACTGTACTTAACCTCAGCCAAGGGACTGTACTTAACCTCAGCCAAGGGACTGTACTTAACCTCAGCCAGGGACAACTTAACCTCAGCCAAGGGACTGTACTTAACCTCAGCCAAGGGACTGTACTTAACCTCAGCCAAGGGACTGTACTTAACCTCAGCCAAGGGACTGTACTTAACCTCAGCCAAGGGACTGTTTAACCTCAGCCAGGGACTGTACTTAACCTCAGCCAAGGGACTGTACTTAACCTCAGCCAAGGGGACTGTACTTAACCTCAGCCAAGGGACTGTAACTCCCAGACAACCTAACCTCAGCCAAGGGACTTCAAACCTCAGCCAAGGGACTTAACCTCAGCCAGACAAAGGGACTAGTGTTCATTGTTCAACCTTCTCTAACCTGATGTTCAATGTTTCTCCCAGACAACCTAGAGGTCATTGTTCAACCTTCTCTAACCTGATGTTCAATGTTTCTCCCAGACAACCTAGAGGTCATCGTTCAACCTTCTCTAACCTGATGTTCAATGTTTCTCCCAGACAACCTAGAGTTCATCGTTCAACGCTCTCTACCCTGATGTTCAACGTTACAGAAGTAGAAGGGGACTGATGTCACATGACCCAGAAGTGACAACGTTGTATTCTAACCGTGTGTGTGTGTGTTCTCTCTCTCTCCATAGTGATGAAGTCTCTAACCAGTACTCAGGACTACTGGCAGGTGGACAGGATCAACAGTGACCTGAAGATGCATACGCTGCAGGAGGAGTTGGAGAGGATGACTCTGGAGAAGAACCGACTGCAGGGACACTGTGGGGTAAGACTATGGGGATATAGAACTAGTGTGAAGGTCTGTTGACCCAGAAACCCAGTGAAGGTCTGTTGACCCAAAACCCCGGTGAAGGTCTGTTGACCCAAAACCCCTGGTGAAGGTCTGTTGACCCAAAACCCCTGGTGAAGGTCTGTTGACCCAAAACCCCTGGTGAAGGTCTGTTTACCCAAAACCCCTGGTGAAGGTCTGTTGACCCAAAAACCCGGTGAAGGTCTGTTGACCCAAAAACCCGGTGAAGGTCTGTTGACCCAAAAACCCAGTGAAGGTCTGTTGACCCAAAAACCCAGTGAAGGTCTGTTGACCCAAAAACCCTGGTGAAGGTCTGTTGACCCAAAAACCCTGGTGAAGGTCTGTTGACCCAAAAACCCTGGTGAAGGTCTGTTGACCCAAAACCATGGTGAAGGTCTGTTGACCCAAAACCCCTGGTGAAGGTCTGTTGACCCAGAAAAGTGAAGGTCTGTTGACCCTGGTGAAGGTCTGTTGACCCAAAACCCCTGGTGAAGGTCTGTTGACCCAAAACCCCTGGTGAAGGTCTGTTGACCCAAAAACCCTGGTGAAGGTCTGTTGACCCAAAACCCTGGTGAAGGTCTGTTGACCCAAAACCCTGGTGAAGGTCTGTTGACCCAAAACCCTGGTGACCCGGTCTGTTGACCCAAAACCCTGGTGACGGTCTGTTGACCCAAAACCCCTGGTGAAGGTCTGTTGACCCAAAACCCCTGGTGAAGGTCTGTTGACCCAAAACCCCTGGTGACGGTCTGTTGACCCAAAACCCCTGGTGACGGTCTGTTGACCCAAAACCCCTGGTGACGGTCTGTTGACCCAAAACCCTGGTGACGGTCTGTTGACCCAAAACCCCTGGTGACGGTCTGTTGACCCAAAACCCTGGTGAAGGTCTGTTGACCCAAAACCCTGGTGAAGGTCTGTTGACCCAGAAACCTTTGTTTGCGGTCCATGAACACACATTGTGGATCAACCAGAATGCCGGTGTAGATTGCCGGGCTTTCTTTTCCAGACATGGTCTGTGAACTACGCTCTTATTCTAGGGTTTCATTTCTAACTCTTTTGATGACCTCTTCCTAGGATTCTTCTGGAACTGACTGTGACCAGAATCACGTGGAGTCCAACCCCAGGTATGTCCTTCATCTCATCAGAAATACTTCTTCAGGTTTGACACCAGGGGGGGAAAGAACTCACTCAATAAATTGAAGCAGAATTTAGCCCCATTTCAAACACCTGTCATTGTGTAGATGCCATACACCAGCCACCAGGTGGAGACAAAAGACTTGTTTACCTCAGAGCCGGGAAAATCTATGTCTGTAGTTTACCTAGCAACAGGGTTCACTTTCAATAAGAAACTCGTCTGAGTATATAGTCTCATTACTACCTGGTACCCCTGCACAGTGATTCTGTACTCCTTGTATATAGTCTCATTACTACCTGGTACCCCTGCACAGTGACTCTGTACTGCACCTTGTATATAGTCTCATTACTACCTGGTACCCCTGCACAGTGACTCTGTACTCCTTGTATATAGTCTCATTACTACCTGGTACCCCTGCACAGTGACTCTGTACTCCTTGTATATAGTCTCATTACTACCTGGTACCCCTGCACAGTGACTCTGTACTCCTTGTATATAGTCTCATTACTACCTGGTACCCCTGCACAGTGACTCCCTGCACAGTGACTCTGTACTCCTTGTATATAGTCTCATTACTACCTGGTACCCCTGCACAGTGACTCTGTACTCCTTGTATATAGTCTCATTACTACCTGGTACCCCTGCACAGTGACTCTGTACTCCTTGTATATAGTCTCATTACTACCTGGTACCCCTGCACAGTGACTCTGTACTGGTACCCCTCAGTGACTTGTATATAGTCTCATTACTACCTGGTACCCCTGCACAGTGACTCTGTACTCCTTGTATATAGTCTCATTACTACCTGGTACCCCTGCACAGTGACTCTGTACTGGTACTCCTTGTATATAGTCTCATTACTACCTGGTACCCCTGCACAGTGACTCTGTACTCCTTGTATATAGTCTCATTACTACCTGGTACCCCTGTACAGTGACTCTGTACTAGTACTCCTTGTATATAGTCTCATTACTACCTGGTACCCCTGCACAGTGACTCTGTACTCCTTGTATATAGTCTCATTACTACCTGGTACCCCCTGACTCTGTACTGGTACTGCACAGTGACCTTGTATATAGTCTCATTACTACCTGGTACCACTGCACAGTGACTCTGTACTCCTTGTATATAGTCTCATTACTACCTGGTACCCCTGCACAGTGACTCTGTACTCCTTGTATATAGTCTCATTACTACCTGGTACCCCTGCACAGTGACTCTGTACTCCTTGTATATAGTCTCATTACTACCTGGTACCCCTGCACAGTGACTCTGTACTCCTTGTATATAGTCTCATTACTACCTGGTACCCCTGCACAGTGACTCTGTACTCCTTGTATATAGTCTCATTACTACCTGGTACCCCTGCACAGTGACTCTGTACTCCTTGTATATAGTCTCATTACTACCTGGTACCCTGCACAGTGACTCTGTACTCCTTGTATATAGTCTCATTACTACCTGGTACCCCTGCACAGTGACTCTGTACTCCTTGTATATAGTCTCATTACTACCTGGTACCCCTGCCCCTGTACTCCTTGTATACAGTGACTCTGTACTGCACAGTACTCCTTGTATATAGTCTCATTACTACCTGGTACCCCTGCACAGTGACTCTGTACTCCTTGTATATAGTCTCATTACTACCTGGTACCCCTGCACAGTGACTCTGTACTCCTTGTATTGTCTCATTATAGTCTCATTACTACCTATAGTCTCATTACTACCACCCCTGCACAGTGACTCTGTACTCCTTGTATATAGTCTCATTACTACCTGGTACCCCTGCACAGTGACTCTGGTACCCCTGCACAGTGACTCTGTACTCCTTGTATATAGTCTCATTACTACCTGGTACCCCTGCACAGTGACTCTGTACTCCTTGTATATAGTCTCATTACTACCTGGTACCACTGCACAGTGACTCTGTACTCCTTGTATATAGTCTCATTACTACCTGGTACCACTGCACAGTGACTCTGTACTCCTTGTATATAGTCTCATTACTACCTGGTACCCCTGCACAGTGACTCTGTACTCCTTGTATATAGTCTCATTACTACCTGGTACCCCTGCACAGTGACTCTGTACTCCTTGTATATAGTCTCATTACTACCTGGTACCCCTGCACAGTGACTCTGTACTCCTTGTATATAGTCTCATTACTACCTGGTACCCCTGCACAGTGACTCTGTACTCCTTGTATATAGTCTCATTACTACCTGGTACCCCTGCACAGTGACTCTGTACTCCTTGTATATAGTCTCATTTACTACCTGGTACCCCTGTCTCACAGTGACTCTGTACTCCTTGTATATAGTCTCATTACTACCTGGTACCCCTGCACAGTGACTCTGTACTCCTTGTATATAGTCTCATTACTACCTGGTACCCCTGCACAGTGACTCTGTACTCCTTGTATATAGTCTCATTACTACCTGGTACCCCTGCACAGTGACTCTGTACTCCTTGTATATAGTCTCATTACTACCTGGTACCCCTGCACAGTGACTCTGTACTCCTTGTATATAGTCTCATTACTACCTGGTACCCCTGCACAGTGACTCTGTACTCCTTGTATATAGTCTCATTACTACCTGGTACCCCTGCACAGTGACTCTGTACTGCACAGTGACTTGTATATAGTCTCATTACTACCTGGTACCCCTGCACAGTGACTCTGTACTCCTTGTATATAGTCTCATTACTACCTGGTACCCCTGCACAGTGACTCTGTACTCCTTGTATATAGTCTCATTACTACCTGGTACCCCTGCACAGTGACTCTGTACTCCTTGTATATAGTCTCATTACTACCTGGTACCCCTGCACAGTGACTCTGTACTCCTTGTATATAGTCTCATTACTACCTGGTACCCCTGCACAGTGACTCTGTACTCCTTGTATATAGTCTCATTACTACCTGGTACCCCCTGCACAGTGACTCTGTACTCCTTGTATATAGTCTCATTACTACCTGGTACCCCTGCACAGTGACTCTGTACTCCTTGTATATAGTCTCATTACTACCTGGTACCCCTGCACAGTGACTCTGTACTCCTTGTATATAGTCTCATTACTACCTGGTACCCCTGCACAGTGACTCTGTACTCCTTGTATATAGTCTCATTACTACCTGGTACCCCTGTCACAGTGACTCTGTACTCCTTGTATATAGTCTCATTACTACCTGGTACCCCTGCACAGTGACTCTGTACTCCTTGTATATAGTCTCATTACTACCTGGTACCCCTGCACAGTGACTCTGTACTCCTTGTATATAGTCTCATTACTACCTGGTACCCCTGCACAGTGACTCTGTACTCCTTGTATATAGTCTCATTACTACCTGGTACCCCTGCACAGTGACTCTGTACTCCTTGTATATAGTCTCATTACTACCTGGTACCCCTGCACAGTGACTCTGTACTCCTTGTATATAGTCTCATTACTACCTGGTACCCCTGCACAGTGACTCTGTACTCCTTGTATATAGTCTCATTACTACCTGTACCCCTGCACAGTACTCCCTAGCACAGTGACTCTGTACTCCTTGTATATAGTCTCATTACTACCTGGTACCCCTGCACAGTGACTCTGTACTCCTTGTATATAGTCTCATTACTACCTGGTACCCCTGCACAGTGACTCTGTACTCCTTGTATATAGTCTCATTACTACCTGGTACCCCTGCACAGTGACTCTGTACTCCTTGTATATAGTCTCATTACTACCTGGTACCCCTGCACAGTGACTCTGTACTCCTTGTATATAGTCTCATTACTACCTGGTACCCCTGCACAGTGACTCTGTACTCCTTGTATATAGTCTCATTACTACCTGGTACCCCTGCACAGTGACTCTGTACTCCTTGTATATAGTCTCATTACTACCTGGTACCCCTGCACAGTGACTCTGTACTCCTTGTATATAGTCTCATTACTACCTGGTACCCCTGCACAGTGACTCTGTACTCCTTGTATATAGTCTCATTACTACCTGGTACCCCTGCACAGTGACTCTGTACTCCTTGTATATAGTCTCATTACTACCTGGTACCCCTGCACAGTGACTCTGTACTCCTTGTATATAGTCTCATTACTACCTGGTACCCCTGCACAGTGACTCTGTACTCCTTGTATATAGTCTCATTACTACCTGGTACCCTGCACAGTGACTCTGTACTCCTTGTATATAGTCTCATTACTACCTGGTACCCCTGCACAGTGACTCTGTACTCCTTGTATATAGTCTCATTACTACCTGGTACCCCTGCACAGTGACTCTGTACTCCTTGTATATAGTCTCATTACTACCTGGTACCCCTGCACAGTGACTCTGTACTCCTTGTATATAGTCTCATTACTACCTGTTACCCCTGCACAGTGACTCTGTACTCCTTGTATATAGTCTCATGACTCTACCTGTATATAGTACCCCCTGCACAGTGACTCTGTACTCCTTGTATGACTCTGTACCCCTGCACAGTGACTCTGTACTCCTTGTATATAGTCTCATTACTACCTGGTACCCCTGCACAGTGACTCTGTACTCCTTGTATATAGTCTCATTACTACCTGGTACCCCTGCACAGTGACTCTGTACTCCTTGTATATAGTCTCATTACTACCTGGTACCCCTGCACAGTGACTCTGTACTCCTTGTATATAGTCTCATTACTACCTGGTACCCCTGCACAGTGACTCTGTACTCCTTGTATATAGTCTCATTCTCATACCCCTGCACAGTGACTACCTTGTATATAGTCTCATTACTACCTGGTACCCCTGCACAGTGACTCTGTACTCCTTGTATATAGTCTCATTACTACCTGGTACCCCTGCACAGTGACTCTGTACTCCTTGTATATAGTCTCATTACTACCTGGTACCCCTGCACAGTGACTCTGTACTCCTTGTATATAGTCTCATTACTACCTGGTACCCCTGCACAGTGACTCTGTACTCCTTGTATATAGTCTCATTACTACCTGGTACCCCTGCACAGTGACTCTGTACTCCTTGTATATAGTCTCATTACTACCTGGTACCCCTGCACAGTGACTCTGTACTCCTTGTATATAGTCTACTACCTGGTACCCCTGCACTTGTATATAGTCTCATTACTACCTGGTACCCCTGCACAGTGACTCTGTACTCCTTGTATATAGTCTCATTACTACCTGGTACCCCTGCACAGTGACTCTGTACTCCTTGTATATAGTCTCATTACTACCTGGTACCCCTGCACAGTGACTCTGTACTCCTTGTATATAGTCTCATTACTACCTGGTACCCCTGCACAGTGACTCTGTACTCCTTGTATATAGTCTCATTACTACCTGGTACCCCTGCACAGTGACTCTGTACTCCTTGTATATAGTCTCATTACTACCTGGTACCCCTGCACAGTGACTCTGTACTCCTTGTATATAGTCTCATTACTACCTGGTACCCCTGCACAGTGACTCTGTACTCCTTGTATATAGTCTCATTACTACCTGGTACCCCTGCACAGTGACTCTGTACTCCTTGTATATAGTCTCATTACTACCTGGTACCCCTGCACAGTGACTCTGTACTCCTTGTATATAGTCTCATTACTACCTGGTACCCCTGCACAGTGACTCTGTACTCCTTGTATATAGTCTCATTACTACCTGGTACCCCTGCACAGTGACTCTGTACTCCTTGTATATAGTCTCATTACTACCTGGTACCCCTGCACAGTGACTCTGTACTCCTTGTATATAGTCTCATTACTACCTGGTACCCCTGCACAGTGACTCTGTACTCCTTGTATATAGTCTCATTACTACCTGGTACCCCTGCACAGTGACTCTGTACTCCTTGTATATAGTCTCATTACTACCTGGTACCCCTGCACAGTGACTCTGTACTCCTTGTATATAGTCTCATACCCCTACTACCTGTACCCCTGTCTCACAGTGACTGCACTGACTCTGTACTCCTTGTATATAGTCTCATTACTACCTGGTACCCCTGCACAGTGACTCTGTACTCCTTGTATATAGTCTCACTACCTGGTACCCCTGCACAGTGACTCTGTACTCCTTGTATATAGTCTCATTACTACCTGGTACCCCTGCACAGTGACTCTGTACTCCTTGTATATAGTCTCATTACTACCTGGTACCCCTGCACAGTGACTCTGTACTCCTTGTATATAGTCTCATTACTACCTGGTACCCCTGCACAGTGACTCTGTACTCCTTGTATATAGTCTCATTACTACCTGGTACCCCTGCACAGTGACTCTGTACTCCTTGTATATAGTCTCATTACTACCTGGTACCCCTGCACAGTGACTCTGTACTCCTTGTATATAGTCTCATTACTACCTGGTACCCCTGCACAGTGACTCTGTACTCCTTGTATATAGTCTCATTACTACCTGGTACCCCTGCACAGTGACTCTGTACTCCTTGTATATAGTCTCATTACTACCTGGTACCCCTGCACAGTGACTCTGTACTCCTTGTATATAGTCTCATTACTACCTGGTACCCCTGCACAGTGACTCTGTACTCCTTGTATATAGTCTCATTACTACCTGTACTCCTTGTATATAGTACCCTGCACAGTGACTCTGTACTCCTTGTATATAGTCTCATTACTACCTGGTACCCCTGCACAGTGACTCTGTACTCCTTGTATATAGTCTCATTACTACTGGTACCCCTGCACAGTGACTCTGTACCCTAGCACAGTGACTCTGTACTCCTTGTATATAGTCTCATTACTACCTGGTACCCCTGCACAGTGACTCTGTACTCCTTGTATATAGTCTCATTACTACCTGGTACCCCTGCACAGTGACTCTGTACTCCTTGTATATAGTCTCATTACTACCTGGTACCCCTGCACAGTGACTCTGTACTCCTTGTATATAGTCTCATTACTACCTGGTACCCCTGCACAGTGACTCTCTTGTATATAGTCTCATTACTACCTGGTACCCCTGCACAGTGACTCTGTACTCCTTGTATATAGTCTCATTACTACCTGGTACCCCTGCACAGTGACTCTGTACTCCTTGTATATAGTCTCATTACTACCTGGTACCCCTGCACAGTGACCTGCTTGTATACAGTGACTACCCCTGTACTCCTTGTATATAGTCTCATTACTACCTGGTACCCCTGCACAGTGACTCTGTACTCCTTGTATATAGTCTCATTACTACCTGGTACCCCTGCACAGTGACTCTGTACTCCTTGTATATAGTCTCATTACTACCTGGTACCCCTGCACAGTGACTCTGTACTCCTTGTATATAGTCTCATTACTACCTGGTACCCCTGCACAGTGACTCTGTACTCCTTGTATATAGTCTCATTACTACCTGGTACCCCTGCACAGTGACTCTGTACTCCTTGTATATAGTCTCATTACTACCTGGTACCCCTGCACAGTGACTCTGTACTCCTTGTATATAGTCTCATTACTACCTGGTACCCCTGCACAGTGACTCTGTACTCCTTGTATATAGTCTCATTACTACCTGGTACCCCTGCACAGTGACTCTGTACTCCTTGTATATAGTCTCATTACTACCTGGTACCCCTGCACAGTGACTCTGTACTCCTTGTATATAGTCTCATTACTACCTGGTACCCCTGCACAGTGACTCTGTACTCCTTGTATATAGTCTCATTACTACCTGGTACCCCTGCACAGTGACTCTGTACTCCTTGTATATAGTCTCATTACTACCTGGTACCCCTGCACAGTGACTCTGTACTCCTTGTATATAGTCTCATTACTACCTGGTACCCCTGCACAGTGACTCTGTACTCCTTGTATATAGTCTCATTACCCCTGCACAGTGACTCTGTACTCCTTGTATATAGTCTCCCTGCACAGTGACTCTGTACTCCTTGTATATAGTCTCATTACTACCTGGTACCCCTGCACAGTGACTCTGTACTCCTTGTATATAGTCTCATTACTACCTGGTACCCCTGCACAGTGACTCTGTACTCCTTGTATATAGTCTCATTACTACCTGTTACCCCTGCACAGTGACTCTGTACTCCTTGTATATAGTCTCCTTATTTTATTGTGTGACTATTTTCTAGTGTATTTAGCAAATGTTTCATACTTAAACTCTGCATGGTTGGGAAATGTCTGGTGAAGAAGCACTTCACTGTAAAGTCCACTACAGCTGTGTGTATCAGGAGCGTTTGACAAATACAAAGGATCTCATTTGATCTCATTTGGACCTCCAGTACATTATTATGTCCACTAGTTGGTGCTACAGACCCAGAGTTTTATTCATAGAGAACAAAGTAATGGCCTTTTATCACACCGAACAGGTGCCTGAAACGATTCCTTCTCCATCCTGTGAATCTCACAGAGAAATCTTTTAAGCCGAGCATCTTTTTATTTTTGTAAGTGTAAGGTTTTTGCAAATAAATATGTTATAATTCAGTAGAAAATCAGTAACGTTGTAGATTTTATTTTTTATCCCGTGGTCTCTCTCTCTGCTGAGTCCGGTTTAAGTCGAAGTGTTCATGACATCTGTGCTCCTCTACAAGGCAGTCTTCCAGTCTTCCGCGCCACCCGCGAGGCCCCTTGTCTTGTGCATCTTGACCCTATAATAGAAAATATACATTTAGGTCTTTGCGTTAACATATAATGTTAAAGGATTTTTCTTCTATCAATTAAATGTATTTTGATTTATTTATTTTTAATATTCTGGAACTGCAGGGGAAAGTGGCAGCATTACTGTTTCCACAAATATAACAATCTGTGTATTCCTGATTTTAAGTATGTATTGTGCAAATGTAAATGGTCCTGTAGATGAATGTAGGAGTGTTGTCCTGTCGTCTTCTCTCATTGGTAGTCTTGTGTTGTTATTCTACAGCGATAAGGCAGTTCTACAGTCCTATGAGGCCCTGGCCACTGAGATCTCCTCTCTACACTCAGTGTTGAAACAACAGTCTGACCTGGTGAAGAAGCTAGCAGCTAACAGACGAGGTGAGTTACAAACCACAGCTAGCAGCTAACAGACGAGGTGAGTTACAAACCACAGCTAGCAGCTAACAGACGAGGTGAGTTACAAACCACAGCTAGCAGCTAACAGACGAGGTGAGTTACAAACCACAGCTAGCAGCTAACAGACGAGGTGAGTTACAAACCACAGCTAGCAGCTAACAGACGAGGTGAGTTACAAACCACAGCTAGCAGACGAGGTGAGTTACAAACCACAGCTAACAGATGAGGTGAGTTACAAACCACAGCTAACAGACGAGGTGAGTTACAAACCACAGCTAGCAGCTAACAGACGAGGTGAGTTACAAACCACAGCTAGCAGCTAACAGACGAGGTGAGTTACAAACCACAGCTAGCAGCTAACAGACGAGGTGAGTTACAAACCACAGCTAGCAGCTAACAGACGAGGTGAGTTACAAACCACAGCTAGCAGCTCACAGACGAGGTGAGTTACAAACCACAGCTAGCAGCTCACAGACGAGGTAAATTCTAAACCGCAGCTAACAGAGAAGGTAAGGCCTGGCTGGGGGCACTTTACAAGACGTTCTGTAATGATCTGGAAGGTTGCAGACAGAAATGTCTTGAGACGTGTGTATTTTCAAGGTAATGTATTTCTGAACAATCCAGGATAATGTGCCCTCATTAACATAATCCCTGTGTATGAGGGAGAGGGCCTCGAGCTAAAGAGCAAATCGTCTGACGTACTGCTACTTATTTAGTGTAGAGAAATGAATGTTTTTTTCAAACTTCTGAGCTAATCAAACCTGTCTTTTCACACATCTTAAAACAACATGCCATCAACAAGGAATCTTTCAAAATAAAAGTTGTTGATGAGAGTCAGATGCTACATAAGGCTAGGTGGAAGAAAGAGCTATGCTACTGTGAGTTACAAACCACAGAGGCTAGGTGGAAGAGTTAAAAGGGACAGCTACTGTAGCTAACAGACGAGGCTAGGTGGAAGAAAGAGGGATGCTACTGGAGGCTAGGTGGAAGAAAGAGGGATTCTACAGGCTAGGTGGAACAGAAGAGGGATTCTACTGGAGGCTAGGTGGAAGAAAGAGGGATGCTACAAAGGCTAGGTGGAAGAAAGAGGGATTCTACTGGAGGCTAGGTGGAAGAAAGAGGGATGCTACCACAGGCTAGGTGGAAGAAAGAGGGAGTTACAAACCACAGGTAAGCTACTGTAGGCTGGAAGAAAGAGGGATTCTAAACCGCTGTAAGGATTCTACTAAGGTGGAAGAAAGAGGGATGCTACTGGAGGCTAGGTGGAGAAAGAGGGATGCTACTGTAATGGCTGGAAGGTTGGTGGAAGAAATGTCTTGAGGGCAGGGTGGGATGCTACTGTAGGCTAGGTGGAAGACAAGAGGATGCTACTGGAGGCTAGGTGGAAGAAAGAGGATCTACTGGAGGCTAGGTGGAAGAAAGAGGGATGCTACTGTAAGGCTAGGTGGAAGAAAGAGGGATGCTACTGTAGGCTAGGTGGAGAAAGATGTTTTCTACTGGAGGCTAGGTGGAAGAAAGAGGGATGCTACTGGAGGCTAGGTGGAAGCCATCAAGAGGGAATCTTTCTACTGGAGGCTTGGTGGAGAAAGAGGGATGCTACTGGAGGCTAGGTGGAAGAAAGAGGGATTCTACTGGAGGCTAGGTGGAAGAAAGGGATTCTACTGTAGGCTAGGTGGAAGAAAGAGGGATTCTACTGGAGGCTAGGTGGAAGAAAGAGGGATTCTACTGGAGGCTAGGTGGAAGAAAGAGGGATGCTACTGGAGGCTAGGTGGAAGAAAGAGGGATTCTACTGAGGCTAGGTGGAAGAAAGAGGGATGCTACTGGAGGCTAGGTGGAGAAAGAGGGATTCTACTGGAGGCTAGGTGGAAGAAAGAGTGATGCTACTGGAGGCTAGGTGGAAGAAAAGAATCTACTGGATGCTACTGTAGGCTAGGTGGAAGAAAGAGGGATGCTACTGGAGGCTAGGTGGAAGAAAGAGGGATGCTACTGTAGGCTAGGTGGAGAAAGGTGGAAGAAAGAGGGATTCTACTGGAGGCTAGGTGGAAGAAAGAGGGATGCTACTGGAGGCTAGGTGGAAGAAAGAGGGATGCTACTGGAGGCTAGGTGGAGAAAGAGGGAATCTACTGGAGGCTAGGTGGAGAGAGACAGCTGAGCTATTATCATAGCACTACAATGGTAGAGGATATATTAGGATATTAAAGTGATCTCTCCTTCCTGTTCTGATGTTTTTCACCCCTGAAGAGATGTAGTTTGTTGCTATTCTCTTTGTGGAACAGGGGACCAAACAAGAGGTGTAAATTAGAATGAAATGTAAAGAGCAAATATATTTATTCTAGTGAATATCCCAGACTAATCCTGTTTCGTAGATGAGAGAGAAAAAGGGGAGAGATGTATTTATTCAAAGACACCGAGCATCTATATTCGTCAGAGGTTCTTACTACGAAATCACTTTTATTCAAATGGGAAACTCTCATGAGACTCTCTCTCTCTCTCTCCCTCTCTGCCTCCTGCTCTTCCATCAAACACAGAGGAACTCTCATTTAAACTTTATTATCTGCTCAACATGATGATTGGATAGAAAACCAATGATGTGTGTGTCTAATGTTGCATGCGTTTGTGCTGCATATTAAAGAGGGTGTGTGTGTGTGAGAGACGTTTGACTGAACTGCTCTGACTCTCTTTACCATAGAAATAAATGTATATTCTCTTTAAATATAGTTGCTAAGCCATGTTATCACTTGAGGGATGCTTCTCTCTAAAAGCCTTAATCAGGCCTGTGTGTGTTGTGTTTCTGAAGCCTGTCTAGTTCTGAAGGGAAGGTCAGAGGTAGTATGATTCTCACTCCCATCTCTCCTCACACTACTCAGCCCAATTAGCTATACAGCCTCTGGAAACTACAGTGTCTGGCTGGCTGTCGCTCTGCCTGTCTGTCTGGCTGGCTGTCGCTCTGCCTGTCTGTCTGGCTGGCTGTCGCTCTGTCTGTCTGGCTGGCTGTGCTCTGCCTGTCTGTCTGGCTGTCGCTCTGCCTGTCTGGCTGGCTGTCGCTCTGCCTGTCTGGCTGGCTGTCGTCTGGCTGTCCCTCTGCCTGTCTGTCTGGCTGTCCCTCTGTCTGGCTGTCGCTCTGCCTGTCTGGCTGGCTGTCCCTCTGCTGCCTGCTGGCTGTCTGTCTGCTGTCGCTCTGCCTGTCTGTCTGTCTGTCGCTCTGCCTGCCTGCCTGTCTGGCTGTCGCTCTGCCTGTCTGTCTGGCTGTCGCTCTGCCTGTCTGTCTGGCTGTCGCTCTGCCTGTCTGTCAGGCTGTCGCTCTGCCTGTCTGTCTGTCTGCTCTGCCTGTCTGTCTGTCTGTCTGGCTCTGCCTGCCTGTCTGGCTGTCCCTCTGTCTGGCTGTCCCTCTGCCTGTCTGTCTGGCTGTCGCTCTGCCTGTCTGTCTGGCTGTCGCTCTGCCTGTCTGTCTGGCTGTCGCTCTGCCTGTCTGTCTGGCTGTCGCTCTGCCTGTCTGTCTGGCTGTCGCTCTGCCTGTCTGTCTGGCTGTCGCTCTGCCTGTCTGTCTGGCTGTCGCTCTGCCTGTCTGTCTGTCGCTCTGCCTGTCTGTCTGGCTGTCGCTCTGCCTGTCTGTCTGGCTGTCGCTCTGCCTGTCTGTCTGTCTGTCCCTCTGTCTGGCTGTCCCTCTGCCTGTCTGTCTGGCTGTCGCTCTGCCTGTCTGTCTGGCTGTCGCTCTGCCTGTCTGTCTGGCTGTCGCTCTGCCTGTCTGTCTGGCTGTCGCTCTGCCTGTCTGGCTGTCTGTCCCTCTGTCTGGCTGTCACTCTGCCTGTCTGTCTGTCGCTCTGCCTGTCTGTCTGCCTGTCTGTCCTTCTGTCTGTCTACATGTCTGTCTGGCTGTCGCTCTGCCTGTCTGTCTGGTAGTCGCTCTGCCTGTCTGCCTGTCCTTCTGTCTGTCTACATGTCTGTCTGTCACTTTGATTTCTAGAGGATAAAACTAACCTAAAATGCTGACTGAATGTAAGATAAATCATTTCTTAATAAATATTTTGTCTATTATATTCACACACTGTTTACTAATTCCTTTTCAGCATCACCCAACTCAACCACATATCCCTAAAGGTAGACTCTGTCAGCATCACCCAACCACACATCCCTCAAGGTACACAAGAACAATCTTTAATTAATTAGCCTAGTTATTGGCAGTCATCCAACGTAGAGGATAATGGATATCAATCAACAGCATTTAGAGTTGATTATTGAGCCCAAATGATTACTAGAGCCAGTCACACTGACTGAAATGATTACTAGAACCAGTCACACTAACTGAAATGATTACTAGAGCCAGTCACACTGACTGAAATGATTACTAGAACCAGTCACACTGACTGAAATGATTACTAGAACCAGTCACACTGACTGAAATGATTACTAGAACCAGTCACACTGAAATGATTACTAGAACCAGTCACACTAACTGAAATGATTACTAGAACCAGTCACACTGACTGAAATGATTACTAGAACCAGTCACACTGACTGAAATGATTACTAGAAAGAGTCACACTCAACGACTAGAACCAGTCACACTGAAATGATTACTAGAACCAGTCACACTAACTGAAATGATTACTAGAACCAGTCACACTACTGAAATGATTACTAGAACCAGTCACACTACAAATTGATTACTAGAACCAGTCACACTGACTGAAATGATTACTAGAACCAGTCACACTAACTGAAATGATTACTAGAACCAGTCACACTAACTGAAATGATTACTAGAACCAGTGTTGAAATGATTACTAGAACTGAAATGATTACTAGAAAGAGTCACACTGAAATGATTACTAGAACCAGTCACACTAACTGAAATGATTACTACATCACATTGAAGTCACACTGACTGAAATGCCTACTAGAATCCAGTCACACTGACTTAAATGATTACTAGAACCAGTCACACTGACTGAAATGATTACTAGAACCAGTCACACTAACTGAAATGATTACTAACCAGTCACACTAACTGAAATGATTACTAGAACCAGTCACACTAACTGAAATGATTACTAGAACCAGTCACACTGACTGAAATGATTACTAGAACCAGTCACTGTCTAACTGAAATGATTACTAGAACCAGTCACACTAACTGAAATGATTACTAGAACCAGTCACACTGACTGTCCCTCTGATTACTAGAAAGAGTCACACTGAAATGATTACTAGAACCAGTCACACTAACTGAAATGATTACTAGAACCAGTCGCACTGAAATGATTACTAGAACCAGTCGCACTGAAATGATTACTAGAACCAGTCACACTGACTGAAATGATTACTAGAACCAGTCACACTAACTGAAATTATTACTAGAACCAGTCACACTAACTGAAATGATTACTAGAACCAGTCACACTAACTGAAATGATTACTAGAACCAGTCACACTGACTGAAAAATGAGTACTAGAACCAGTCACACTGACTGAAATGATTACTAGAACAGTCTGTCATAATGGACAGTGGAATAAATGGTGGTGTCTGTCTTCTGAGTTTTTGTTTAGGTGGTTGATGGTGATGGTGCCTGTCTGGCTGTCTGTTCCTCTGCTTTGGGGTAGGTGGCAAGGGTGATGGTGCCAGTCTGGCTGTCTGTCCCTCTGCTTTGTGGTAGGTGGCAAGGGTGATGGTGAAATGGTTGGCTGTCTGTGAGTCTGCTTTGGGGTAGGTGGCAAGGGTGATGGTGCCAGTCTGGCTGTCTGTCCCTCTGCTTTGGGGTAGGTGGCAAGGGTGATGGTGCCTGTCTGGCTGTCTGTCCCTCTGCTTTGGGGTAGGTGGCAAGGGTGATGGTGCCTGTCTGGCTGTCTGTCCCTCTGCTTTGGGGTAGGTGGCAAGGGTGATGGTGCTAAATACTGGGTCTTGTTCAGTAGGGCATAACGTTGTAGAACATAATGCAACTGAAAACCAACAATTGGTGTCATTGTACCAGTTCAGTTCAGTACCAAAACAGCCGTGTCGAAATGTTTCCTCCTGTTTTGACGTCTACTGAACACAACCAGGTTAAAAACATTCTAATTATCTGACAACCTGATTTTGAAGCAAGTTATTAAAGAAAAATGTTTGTGCCCTTCTCTCTCTAGCTGCACCAACTGTCCCTGTTCAGTGCCTGGACGATGTGGAGAAGAACCTGAACCATCAAACAGGCCGCATGACCGTGCCCCGAGCCCCTAGTGCCCCCCCTGTCCCCTCCAGCTCTGGCCGGCCCTGCCTTCCCCCCGTGGCCCCCCCGGCTCTGGAGGGTCTCAGGGAGGACTACTGGCCAAACGGTCCCTGGTCCAGCCACTACCCTGGAGCCTTGGGTCTGGACAGTACGAGCCCTGTCCTCCTGCCTCCTCCTCCTCTCAACCAGGCCTCTCTAGATGACTCCTCCTGGTCCTTCCCCTCCCCGCCCAAACCCAGCGACGCCCTCTTCTGGGAGGGCCAGAGGCAGGGTCTGAGCCAGGGCAGCCCCATCCACTCCTCCAGGGGTAGTACCCCCATGAGCCCTAATGGAGACTGGGCCAAGCCCCCACCCTACTGAGGTGGAGAACCCCCTGGCTCTAAGCCTGCCCTGCCGTGCAACACCCAACCTGCCTTAAGATGAGGAGACACCTCCTATGGACTCTCCAGCCTGGGGAACTTGCTCCGAGCCCCTAGTGCCCCCCCCTGTCCCCTCCAGCTCTGGCCGGCCCTGCATCCCCCCCCCCCCCTTAAGATGAGGAGACTCCTGGGGAACTTGCTCCAGAATGATTCAACTAGCCACAGAGCAAACCACAGGAGAAGCTTCTGATGGGCTGACCCTCTGACCCGGCCCAGACACACGGACGACTCCCCTCCCTGGGAATCAGGTGGCAGAGAAAGGAAGGGTTTCATCCAGCCAAGAGAGAAAGATGACAGCCAGATGATGACTGTGTTTATGTGTGTGTATCCCCATACTGGTATTTACTAGAGCTCAAAGCTGTTGTGAACTAATCCACAGTCTGACTGCTTTTCCATTTTAAGCCCCTCCCTCCTAATGTGACTTATTTACATGTTATGTATTATAAAGGTATATAGTCAATCCTTCTGTTATCTGTCCTTAATAATATAGAGGTCATGGTGTGTCTGCGCTGTAACAGATACTGGTATATATATATATATATACACCCCCAGTAGCACCTAAAGCTGTTGTTAATCACACAACACAAGACAGCGTAGCCTAGTGGTTAGAGGGGGGGGCAGGTAGCCTAGGGGTTGGGGGGACAGGTAGCCTGGTGGGGGGGCAGGTAGCCTAGTGGTTAGAGGGGGGCAGGTAGCCTAGTGGTAGGGGGGGGGGTAGCCTAGTGGTTGGGGGGGGTTAGGGGGGGCAGGTAGCCTAGGGGTTAGGGGGGCAGGTAGCCTAGGGGGGGCAGGGCCTAGGGGTTAGCCTGGGGGGGGCCTAGGGGTTAGAGGGGGGCAGGTAGCCTAGGGGTTAGAGGGGGGCAGGGTAGCAGGGAGTAGCCTAGGGGTTAGAGGGGGGGGCAGGTAGCCCAGGTAGGGGTTAGAGGGGGCAGGTAGGGCAGGTAGCCTAGGGGTTAGAGGGGGGCAGGTAGCCTAGGGGTTAGAGGGGGGGGCAGGTAGCCTAGGGGTTAGAGGGGGGGGGCAGGTAGCCTAGGGGTTTAGAGGGGGGGGGGCAGGTAGCCTAGGGGTTTGGTAGCCTAGGGGTTGGTTAGAGGGGGGCAGGTAGCCTAGTGGTTAGAGGGGGGAGGGGGCAGGTAGCCTAGTGGTTAGAGTGTTGGGCCAGTAACCGGAAGGTTGCTGGATCGAATCCCTGGGTTGACGAGGTTAAAAATCTGTTTGGGCCAATAGCACCAAAAGCCAAAAGTTTTTAACCACACAACACAAGGTTTTAAACCTCCACGCAGCTTGCCTTGTCCTAAATCCCATAACAAGGCAAATCTGTCAGTTGTTTCAGATACTGATGGCTAATTTGTATTGTATTTGTTTACAATTTACATTACACTACCAACAGTATGTGGACACCTGCTCCTCGAACATCTCATTCCAAAATCATGGGCATTAAAATGGAGTTTGTCCCTCCCCTTTTCTGCTATAACAGCCTCCACTCTTCTGGGAAGGCTTTCCACTAGATGTTGGAACATTGCTGCTATAACAGCCTCCACTCTTCTAGGAAGGCTTTCCACTAGATGTTGGAACATTGCTGCTATAACAGCCTCCTCTCTTCTAGGAAGGCTTTCCACTAGATGTTGGAACATTGCTGCTATAACAGCGTCCACTCTTCTGGGAAGGCTTTCCACTAGATGTTGGAACATTGCTGCTATAACAGCCTCCTCTCTTCTGGGAAGGCTTTCCACTAGATGTTGGAACATTGCTGCTATAACAGCCTCCTCTCTTCTAGGAAGGCTTTCCACTAGATGTTGGAACATTGCTGCTATAACAGCCTCCTCTCATCTGGGAAGGCTTTCCACTAGATGTTGGAACATTGCTGCTATAACAGCCTCCACTCTTCTGGGAAGGCTTTCCACTAGATGTTGGAACATTGCTGCTATAACAGCCTCCTCTCTTCTGGGAAGGCTTTCCACTAGATGTTGGAACATTGCTGCTATAACAGCCTCCACTCTTCTGGGAAGGCTTTCCACTAGATGTTGGAACATTGCAGCTATAACAGCCTCCACTCTTCTGGGAAGGCTTTCCACTAGATGTTGGAACATTGCTGCTATAACAGCCTCCTCTCTTCTAGGAAGGCTTTCCACTAGATGTTGGAACATTGCTGAGGGGACTTGCTTCCATTCAGCCACAAGAGCATTAGTGAGGTCGGGTACTGATGTTGGGCGATTAGGCGCTCCAATTCATCCCAAAGGTGTTCGATGGGGTTGAGGTCAGGGCTCTGTGCAGGTCAGTCAAGTTCTTCCACACCGATCTCGACAAACCATTTCTGTATGGACCTCGCTTTGTGCATGGGGGCATTGTCATGCTGAAACAGGAAAGCACCCTCCCCAAACTGTTGCCACAAATTTGGAAACACTGAATCGTCTAGAATGTCATTGTCTGTTGTAGTGTTAAGATTTCCCTTCACTGGAACTAAGGGGCCCAAACCATGAAAAACAGCCCCAGATCGTTATTCCTCATCCACCAAACTTTACAGTTGGCACTATGCATTGGGGCAGGTAGTTCTCCTGGCATCCGCCAAACCCAGATTCGTCCGTCGGACTGCCAGATGGTGAAGTGTGATTCACCACTCCAGAGAATGTGTTTCCACTGCTCCAGAGCCCGATGGCCGTGAGCTTTACACCACTCCAGCTGAGGCTTGGTATTGCGCATGGTGATCTTTAGGCTTGTGTGCGGCTGCTCTGCCATGGAAACCCATTTCATGAAGCTCCCGACGAACAGTTATTGTGCTGACGTTGCTTCCAGAGGCAGTTTGGAACTCGGTAGTGAGTGTTGCTACCGAGGAAAGACTATTTTTATGCACAACGCGGTTCAGCAATCGGCTGTCCCGTTCTGTGAACTTATGTGGCCTACCACTTCGCGGCTGAGCCGTTGTTGCTCCTAGACGTTTCCACTTCACAATAACAGCACTTACAGTTGACCTGGGGGGGCAGCTCTAGCAGGGCAGAAATTACAAACTGACTTGTAGGAAAGGTGGCACCCTGTGACGGTGTCACGTTGAAAGTCACTGAGTTCTTCATGAAGGCCATTCCACTGCCAATGTTTGTCTATGGAGATTGCATGGCTGTGTGTTTGATTTTATACACCTGTCAACAACGGGTGTGGCTGAAATCCACTAATTTAAAGGGGTGTCCACATGCTTTTTTTGTGTGTGTGTGTATATATAGTGTATCATGGCAAAAAAGCATTGCAGAAATCCCCTGAAATATAAAGACCTTTAACCCAGTACTGCTACCGCCAAGATCTGGTGGGCTTACGGGCCAAATCCACACCATACCTGGTACCAAGTTCTGGTGGGTTTACGGGCCAAATCCACACCATACCTGGTACCAAGTTCTGGTGGGTTTACGGGCCAAATCCACACCTAACCTGCTACCAAGTTCTGGTGGGCTTACGGGCCAAATCCACACCTAACCTGCTACCAAGTTCTGGTGGGCTTACGGGCCAAATCCACACCATACCTGGTACCAAGTTCTGGTGGGCTGACAGGCCAAATCCACTCCATACCTGGTATCTTCACATCAAAATGAATCTTTATTTCCAAATTACTCACTTTTTTCCCAATGATTATGGTTCAGCTATTCTGCTTTGAAATCAATGTAAGTAGGGCTTGTCTTTTACACCAAAACCATGTCAATACAATACAATATATATATATATGAAAGAGGTGTTGTGTTATGGGAAGCACATTTAATCATATGAGAGTTGGTGTGCAGTAGATGTACAGTCTTGTTTCTTGTGAGATGGTAATCTACTAGGTCAGTAGGGCACGCAAGATTTGGCCCCCTATTCTCTATATTGGTGCACTTACCCGGGTTAAAAAAGTAGTTCACTATGTAGGGGATAGTGTGCCGTTTGGGAGGTGCTGAGATCCATGTAGAGTCGTGTACAGTATGTTTTGAAGTGTTTCTGCCGGGCTGAGTTGAGTTCACTCCAGTGTGTTTTTTTATTTATTAAGAGGCGTCCTAATATAGAAGAAGCGTCTCCATGGATACAAAGGGGAAATGTCATCTAGAAATGTCATGTGACTTCCTGTCTTGTCTGGGGGAAGAAAAAAAAGGGGCCACGATGTTAAAAGGGATTTCTCTGACCTCCGTTTTCTCCTTCAGTCCCTTACAATTGTGATCAATGATTTATTTATATTTTAAATTTGTTTTAAACCAACGTTATTTTACAGCAGTTGTTTCATAACTCACTCCTGTAAAAGATTTGCAGACCACAATGCAATGTACAGTAGATAACAATTATATTTTAGAACCTACCGCTGTTTGTAAATATGATTTAAATTAAATAAATGATTTGAATGTGAATGTCTTTTCACTACTTCATATCCTGTGTTTTAAGATAAATTATTTTATTTTTATTTTTTTGTTAACTGCCAGTGAGTAATACTTATTGACTGGTTAAAAAACGGGTTGGATAAAGATCACGTTATTTATACTAATGTGTGAATAAAGGCGTTCTCACTCACCATTAAAACGGGTTGGATAAAGATCACGTTATTTATACTAATGTGTGAATATCTCACTCACCATTAAACGGGTTGGATAAAGATCACGTTATTTATACTAATGTGTGAATAAAGGCGTTCTCACTC
>NW_025747951.1:0-43075 GCF_021184085.1 Oncorhynchus gorbuscha | reverse complement strand
TAGGATGGATACTGATAGGATGGGATACTGATAGGATAGATGATACTGGGGATAGGATGGATACTGATAGATGGATACTGATAGGGATGGATACTGATAGGATGGATACTGATAGGATGGAGGATGGATACTGATAGGATGGATACTGATAGGATGGATACTGATAGATGGATACTGATAGGATGGATACTGATAGGATAGGATGATACTGATAATGGATACCGATGATACTGAGGATAGGATGGATACTGGATAGGATGGATACTGATAGGATGGATACTGATAGGATAGGATACTGATAGGATAGGATGGATACTGGTAGGATGGATACTGATAGGATGGATACTGATAGGATACTGGATACTGGATAGGATGGATACTGATAGGATGGATACTGATAGGATGGATACTGATAGGATAGGATGGATACTGATAGGATAGGATGGATACTGATAGGATAGGATGGATACTGATAGGATAGGATGGATACTGATAGGATGGATACTGATAGGATAGGGGATGGATACTGATAGGATAGGATGGATACTGATAGATAGGATGGATACTGATAGGATGGATACTGATAGGATAGGATGGATACTGATAGGATGGATACTGATAGGATGGATACTGATAGGATGGATACTGATAGGATGGATACTGATAGGATAGGATGGATACTGATAGGATGGATACTGATAGGATGGATACTGATAGGATGGATACTGATAGGATGGATGGATACTGATGGGATGGATACTGATAGGATAGGATGGATACTGATAGGATGGATGGATAGGATAGGATGGATACTGATAGGATGGATACTGATAGGATAGGATGGATACTGATAGATAGATGGATACTGATAGGATAGGATGGATACTGATAGGATGGATACTGATAGGGATGGATACTGATAGGATAGATGGATACTGATAGGATAGGATGGATACTGATAGATAGGATGGATACTGATAGGATAGGATGGATGGATACTGATAGGATGGGATACTGATAGGATGGATACTGAGGATAGGATGGATACTGATAGGATGGATACTGATAGGATAGGATGGATAGGATGATAGGATGGGATGGATACTGATAGGATGGATACTGATAGGATGGATACTGATAGGATGGATACTGATAGGATGGATACTGATAGGATAGGATGGATACTGATAGGATGGATACTGGTAGGATGGATACTGGTAGGATGGATACTGATAGGATGGATACTGATAGGATGGATACTGATAGGATGGATACTGATAGGATGGATACTGATAGGATGGATACTGATAGGATGGATACTAGGATAGGATGGATACTGATAGACAGATGGATACTGATAGGATGGATGGATACTGGTAGGATGGGATGGATACTGATAGGATGGATACTGATAGGATAGGATGGATACTGATAGGATGGATACTGATAGGATGGATACTGATAGGATGGATACTGATAGGATGGATACTGATAGGATAGGATGGATACTGATAGGATAGGATGGATACTGATAGGATGGGATGGATACTGATAGGATGGATACTGATAGGATAGGATGGATACTGATAGGATGGATACTGATAGGATAGATGGATACTGGTAGGATAGGATGGATACTGATAGGATAGGATGGATACTGATAGGATAGGATGGATACTGATAGGATAGGATGGATACTGATAGGATGGATACTGATAGATAGGATGGATACTGATAGGATGGATATACTGATAGGATAGGATGGATACTGATAGGATGGATACTGATAGGATGGATACTGATAGGATGGATACTGATAGGATGGATACTGGTAGGATAGGATGGATACTGATAGGATAGGATGGATACTGATAGGATGGGATGGATACTGGATAGGATGGATACTGATAGGATGGATACTGATAGGATAGGATGGATACTGATAGGATAGGATGGATACTGATAGGGATGGATACTGATAGGATAGGATGGATACTGATAGGATAGGATGGATACTGATAGATAGGATGGATACTGATAGGATAGGATGGATACTGATAGGATAGGATGGATACTGATAGGATGGATACTGATAGGATAGGATGGATACTGATAGGATAGGATGGATACTGATAGGATAGGATGGATACTGATAGGATGGATACTGATAGGATGGATACTGGTAGGATAGGATGGATACTGGTAGGATAGGATGGATACTGATAGGATAGGATGGATACTGATAGGATGGGATGGATACTGATAGGATGGATACTGATAGGATGGATACTGATAGGATAGGATGGATACTGATAGGATAGGATGGATACTGATAGGATAGGATGGATACTGATAGGATAGAATGGATACTGATAGGATAGGATGGATACTGATAGGATAGGATGGATACTGATAGGATAGGATGGATACTGATGGGATGGATACTGATAGGATGGATACTGATAGGATGGATACTGATAGGATGGATACTGATAGGATAGGATGGATAGGATAGATGGATACTGATAGGATGGGATGGATACTGATAGGATGGATACTGATAGGATAGATGGATACTGATAGGATAGGATGGATACTGATAGGATGGATACTGATAGGATAGGATGGATACTGATAGATAGGATGGATACTGATAGGATAGGATGGATACTGATAGGATAGATGGATACTGATAGGATAGGATGGATACTGATAGGATAGGATGGATACTGATAGGATAGGATGGATACTGATAGGATGGATACTGATAGGTTAGGATAGATGGATACTGATATGTTAGGATAGGATGGATACTGATAGGATAGGATGGATACTGATAGGATAGGATGGATACTGATAGGATAGGATGGATACTGATAGGATAGGATGGATACTGATGGATGATACTGATAGGATGGATACTGATAGGATGGATACTGATAGGATAGGATGGATACTGATAGGATGGATACTGATAGGATGGATACTGATAGGATGGATACTGATAGGATGGATACTGATAGATGGATACTGATAGGATAGATACTGGTAGGATGGATACTGATAGGATACTGGATGGATACTGATAGGATGGATACTGATAGGATGGATACTGATAGGATGGATGGATATACTGATAGGATAGGATGGATACTGATAGGATAGGATGGATACTGATAGGATGGATACTGATAGGATGGATACTGATAGGATGGATACTGATAGGATAGGATGGATACTGGTAGGATGGATACTGATAGGATGGATACTGATAGGATGGATACTGATAGGATAGGATGGATACTGGTAGGATGGATACTGATAGGATGGATACTGATAGGATAGGATGGATACTGATAGGATGGATACTGATAGGATGGATACTGATAGGATGGATACTGATAGGATGGATACTGATAGGATAGGATGGATACTGATAGGATAGGATGGATACTGATAGGATGGATACTGATAGGATAGGATGGATACTGATAGGATGGATGGATACTGGAGGATGGATACTGGTAGGATGGATACTGATAGGATGGATACTGATAGGATAGGATGGATACTGATAGGATGGATACTGATAGGATAGGATGGACTGATAGGATGGATACTGATAGGATAGGATGGATACTGGTAGGATGGATACTGGTAGGATGGATACTGATAGGATGGATACTGATAGGATGGATACTGATAGGATGGATACTGATAGGATGGATACTGATAGGATAGGATGGATACTGATAGGATGGATACTGATAGGATAGGATGGATACTGATAGGATAGGATGGATACTGATAGGATAGGATGGATACTGATAGGATGGATACTGATACTGATAGGATGGATGGATACTGATAGGATGGATACTGATAGGATAGGATACTACTGATAGGATAGGATGGATGGATACTGATAGGATGGATACTGATGGATATACTGATAGGATGGATACTGATAGGATGGATGGATACTGATAGGATGGGATGGATACTGATAGGATGGATACTGATAGGATGGATACTGATAGGATGGATACTGATAGGATGGATACTGATAGGATGGATACTGATAGGATAGGATGGATACTGATAGGATGGATACTGGTAGGATGGATACTGGTAGGATGGATACTGATAGGATGGATACTGATAGGATGGATGGATACTGATAGGATGGATACTGATAGGATGGATACTGATAGGGATGGATACTGATAGGATGGATACTGATAGGATAGGATGGATACTGATAGGATGGATACTGATAGGATAGGATGGATACTGGTAGGATAGGATGGATACTGATAGGATGGATACTGATAGGATAGGATGGATACTGATAGGATGGATACTGATAGGATGGATACTGATAGGATGGATACTGATAGGATGGATACTGATAGGATAGGATGGATACTGATAGGATAGGATGGATACTGATAGGATGGGATGGATACTGATAGGATGGATACTGATAGGATAGGATGGATACTGATAGGATAGGATGGATACTGATAGGATGGATACTGATAGGATAGGATGGATACTGATAGGATGGATACTGATAGGATGGATACTGATAGGATGGATACTGATAGGATGGATACTGGTAGGATGGATACTGATAGGATGGATGCTGATAGGATGGATACTGATAGGATGGATACTGATAGGATAGATACTGGTAGGATGGATACTGATAGGATGGATACTGATAGGATGGATACTGATAGGATGGATACTGATAGGATGGATACTGATAGGATGGATACTGATAGGATGGATACTGATAGGATGGATACTGATAGGATAGGATGGATACTGATAGGATAGGATGGATACTGATAGGATAGGATGGATACTGATAGGATAGGATGGATACTGATAGGATGGATACTGATAGGATGGATACTGATAGGATGGATACTGATAGGATAGGATGGATACTGATAGGATAGGATGGATACTGATAGGATGGATACTGATAGGATGGATACTGATAGGATGGATACTGATAGGATAGGATGGATACTGGTAGGATGGATACTGATAGGATGGATACTGAAAGGATGGATACTGATAGGATAGGATGGATACTGGTAGGATGGATACTGATAGGATGGATACTGATAGGATAGGATGGATACTGGTAGGATGGATACTGATAGGATGGATACTGATAGGATGGATACTGATAGGATAGGATGGATACTGATAGGATAGGATGGATACTGATAGGATAGGATGGATACTGATAGGATAGGATGGATACTGATAGGATGGATACTGATAGGATAGGATGGATACTGATAGGATAGGATGGATACTGGTAGGATGGATACTGGTAGGATGGATACTGGTAGGATGGATACTGATAGGATAGGATGGATACTGATAGGATGGATACTGATAGGATGGATACTGATAGGATAGGATGGATACTGGTAGGATGGATACTGGTAGGATGGATACTGATAGGATGGATACTGATAGGATGGATACTGATAGGATGGATACTGATAGGATAGGATGGATACTGATAGGATGGATACTGATAGGATAGGATGGATACTGATAGGATAGGATGGATACTGATAGGATAGGATGGATACTGATAGGATAGGATGGATACTGATAGGATAGGATGGATACTGATAGGATGGATACTGATAGGATAGGATGGATACTGATAGGATAGGATGGATACTGATAGGATGGATACTGATAGGATAGGATGGATACTGATAGGATGGATACTGATAGGATGGATACTGATAGGATGGATACTGATAGGATGGATACTGATAGGATAGGATGGATACTGATAGGATGGGATGGATACTGATAGGATGGATACTGATAGGATGGATACTGATAGGATGGATACTGATAGGATGGATACTGATAGGATAGGATGGATACTGATAGGATGGATACTGGTAGGATGGATACTGGTAGGATGGATACTGATAGGATGGATACTGATAGGATGGATACTGATAGGATGGATACTGATAGGATGGATACTGATAGGATGGATACTGGTAGGATGGATACTGATAGGATAGGATGGATACTGATAGGATGGATACTGATAGGATAGGATGGATACTGGTAGGATAGGATGGATACTGATAGGATGGATACTGATAGGATAGGATGGATACTGATAGGATGGATACTGATAGGATGGATACTGATAGGATGGATACTGATAGGATGGATACTGATAGGATAGGATGGATACTGATAGGATAGGATGGATACTGATAGGATGGGATGGATACTGATAGGATGGATACTGATAGGATAGGATGGATACTGATAGGATGGATACTGATAGGATAGGATGGATACTGATAGGATGGATACTGATAGGATAGGATGGATACTGATAGGATGGATACTGATAGGATGGATACTGATAGGATAGGATGGATACTGATAGGATGGATACTGGTAGGATGGATACTGATAGGATGGATACTGATAGGATGGATACTGATAGGATAGATACTGGTAGGATGGATACTGATAGGATGGATACTGATAGGATGGATACTGATAGGATAGGATGGATACTGATAGGATGGATACTGATAGGATGGATACTGATAGGATGGATACTGATAGGATGGATACTGATAGGATAGGATGGATACTGATAGGATGGATACTGATAGGATGGATACTGATAGGATGGATACTGATAGGATAGGATGGATACTGGTAGGATGGATACTGATAGGATGGATACTGATAGGATGGATACTGATAGGATAGGATGGATACTGGTAGGATGGATACTGATAGGATGGATACTGATAGGATAGGATGGATACTGGTAGGATGGATACTGATAGGATGGATACTGATAGGATGGATACTGATAGGATAGGATGGATACTGATAGGATAGGATGGATACTGATAGGATAGGATGGATACTGATAGGATAGGATGGATACTGATAGGATGGATACTGATAGGATAGGATGGATACTGGTAGGATGGATACTGGTAGGATGGATACTGGTAGGATGGATACTGATAGGATAGGATGGATACTGATAGGATGGATACTGATAGGATGGATACTGATAGGATAGGATGGATACTGATAGATGGATACTGATAGGATAGGATGGATACTGGTAGGATGGATACTGGTAGG
This sequence comes from Oncorhynchus gorbuscha, assembly GCF_021184085.1. Lineage (NCBI taxonomy): Eukaryota > Metazoa > Chordata > Actinopteri > Salmoniformes > Salmonidae > Oncorhynchus > Oncorhynchus gorbuscha. The sequence goes on along the minus strand of NW_025747951.1, from coordinate 35,890 downwards.
ATGGATACTGATAGGATGGATACTGATAGGATGGATACTGATAGGATGGATACTGATAGGATGGATACTGATAGGATAGGATGGATACTGATAGGATGGATACTGATAGGATAGGATGGATACTGATAGGATAGGATGGATACTGATAGGATAGGATGGATACTGATAGGATAGGATGGATACTGATAGGATAGGATGGATACTGATAGGATGGATACTGATAGGATAGGATGGATACTGATAGGATAGGATGGATACTGATAGGATGGGATGGATACTGATAGGACGGATACTGATAGGATAGGATGGATACTGATAGGATGGGATGGATACTGATAGGATGGATACTGATAGGATGGATACTGATAGGATGGATACTGATAGGATAGGATGGATACTGATAGGATGGGATGGATACTGATAGGATGGATACTGATAGGATGGATACTGATAGGATGGATACTGATAGGATGGATACTGATAGGATAGGATGGATACTGATAGGATGGATACTGGTAGGATGGATACTGGTAGGATGGATACTGATAGGATGGATACTGATAGGATGGATACTGATAGGATGGATACTGATAGGATGGATACTGATAGGATGGATACTGATAGGATGGATACTGGTAGGATGGATACTGATAGGATAGGATGGATACTGATAGGATGGATACTGATAGGATAGGATGGATACTGGTAGGATAGGATGGATACTGATAGGATGGATACTGATAGGATAGGATGGATACTGATAGGATGGATACTGATAGGATGGATACTGATAGGATGGATACTGATAGGATAGGATGGATACTGATAGGATAGGATGGATACTGATAGGATGGGATGGATACTGATAGGATGGATACTGATAGGATAGGATGGATACTGATAGGATGGATACTGATAGGATAGGATGGATACTGGTAGGATAGGATGGATACTGATAGGATAGGATGGATACTGATAGGATAGGATGGATACTGATAGGATAGGATGGATACTGATAGGATGGATACTGATAGGATAGGATGGATACTGATAGGATGGATACCGATAGGATAGGATGGATACTGATAGGATAGGATGGATACTGATAGGATGGATACTGATAGGATGGATACTGGTAGGATAGGATGGATACTGGTAGGATAGGATGGATACTGATAGGATAGGATGGATACTGATAGGATGGGATGGATACTGATAGGATGGATACTGATAGGATGGATACTGATAGGATAGGATGGATACTGATAGGATAGGATGGATACTGATAGGATAGGATGGATACTGATAGGATAGAATGGATACTGATAGGATAGGATGGATACTGATAGGATAGGATGGATACTGATAGGATAGGATGGATACTGATAGGATAGGATGGATACTGATAGGATGGATACTGATAGGATAGGATGGATACTGATAGGATGGATACCGATAGGATAGGATGGATACTGATAGGATAGGATGGATACTGATAGGATGGATACTGATAGGATGGATACTGGTAGGATAGGATGGATACTGGTAGGATAGGATGGATACTGATAGGATAGGATGGATACTGATAGGATGGGATGGATACTGATAGGATGGATACTGATAGGATGGATACTGATAGGATAGGATGGATACTGATAGGATAGGATGGATACTGATAGGATAGGATGGATACTGATAGGATAGAATGGATACTGATAGGATAGGATGGATACTGATAGGATAGGATGGATACTGATAGGATAGGATGGATACTGATGGGATGGATACTGATAGGATGGATACTGATAGGATAGGATGGATACTGATAGGATGGATACTGATAGGATAGGATGGATACTGATAGGATGGATACTGATAGGATGGGATGGATACTGATAGGATGGATACTGATAGGATAGGATGGATACTGATAGGATAGGTTGGATACTGATAGGATAGGATGGATACTGATAGGATAGGATGGATACTGATAGGATAGGATGGATACTGATAGGATAGGATGGATACTGATAGGATAGGATGGATACTGATAGGATAGGATGGATACTGATAGGATAGGATGGATACTGATAGGATAGGATGGATACTGATAGGATAGGATGGATACTGATAGGATAGGATGGATACTGATAGGATAGGATAGGATGGATACTGATAGGTTAGGATAGGATGGATACTGATATGTTAGGATAGGATGGATACTGATAGGATAGGATGGATACTGATAGGATAGGATGGATACTGATAGGATAGGATGGATACTGATAGGATAGGATGGATACTGATAGGATGGATACTGATAGGATGGATACTGATAGGATGGATACTGATAGGATAGGATGGATACTGATAGGATGGATACTGGTAGGATGGATACTGATAGGATGGATACTGATAGGATGGATACTGATAGGATGGATACTGATAGGATAGATACTGGTAGGATGGATACTGATAGGATGGATACTGATAGGATGGATACTGATAGGATAGGATGGATACTGATAGGATGGATACTGATAGGATGGATACTGATAGGATGGATACTGATAGGATGGATACTGATAGGATAGGATGGATACTGATAGGATAGGATGGATACTGATAGGATGGATACTGATAGGATGGATACTGATAGGATGGATACTGATAGGATAGGATGGATACTGGTAGGATGGATACTGATAGGATGGATACTGATAGGATGGATACTGATAGGATAGGATGGATACTGGTAGGATGGATACTGATAGGATGGATACTGATAGGATAGGATGGATACTGGTAGGATGGATACTGATAGGATGGATACTGATAGGATGGATACTGATAGGATAGGATGGATACTGATAGGATAGGATGGATACTGATAGGATAGGATGGATACTGATAGGATAGGATGGATACTGATAGGATGGATACTGATAGGATAGGATGGATACTGATAGGATAGGATGGATACTGGTAGGATGGATACTGGTAGGATGGATACTGGTAGGATGGATACTGATAGGATAGGATGGATACTGATAGGATGGATACTGATAGGATGGATACTGATAGGATAGGATGGATACTGATAGGATGGATACTGATAGGATAGGATGGATACTGGTAGGATGGATACTGGTAGGATGGATACTGATAGGATGGATACTGATAGGATGGATACTGATAGGATGGATACTGATAGGATGGATACTGATAGGATAGGATGGATACTGATAGGATGGATACTGATAGGATAGGATGGATACTGATAGGATAGGATGGATACTGATAGGATAGGATGGATACTGATAGGATAGGATGGATACTGATAGGATAGGATGGATACTGATAGGATGGATACTGATAGGATAGGATGGATACTGATAGGATAGGATGGATACTGATAGGATGGGATGGATACTGATAGGACGGATACTGATAGGATAGGATGGATACTGATAGGATGGGATGGATACTGATAGGATGGATACTGATAGGATGGATACTGATAGGATGGATACTGATAGGATAGGATGGATACTGATAGGATGGGATGGATACTGATAGGATGGATACTGATAGGATGGATACTGATAGGATGGATACTGATAGGATGGATACTGATAGGATGGATACTGATAGGATAGGATGGATACTGATAGGATGGATACTGGTAGGATGGATACTGGTAGGATGGATACTGATAGGATGGATACTGATAGGATGGATACTGATAGGATGGATACTGATAGGATGGATACTGATAGGATGGATACTGATAGGATGGATACTGATAGGATAGGATGGATACTGATAGGATGGATACTGATAGGATAGGATGGATACTGGTAGGATAGGATGGATACTGATAGGATGGATACTGATAGGATAGGATGGATACTGATAGGATGGATACTGATAGGATGGATACTGATAGGATGGATACTGATAGGATGGATACTGATAGGATAGGATGGATACTGATAGGATAGGATGGATACTGATAGGATGGGATGGATACTGATAGGATGGATACTGATAGGATAGGATGGATACTGATAGGATAGGATGGATACTGATAGGATGGATACTGATAGGATAGGATGGATACTGATAGGATGGATACTGATAGGATGGATACTGATAGGATGGATACTGGTAGGATGGATACTGATAGGATGGATACTGATAGGATGGATACTGATAGGATGGATACTGATAGGATAGATACTGGTAGGATGGATACTGATAGGATGGATACTGATAGGATGGATACTGATAGGATGGATACTGATAGGATGGATACTGATAGGATGGATACTGATAGGATGGATACTGATAGGATGGATACTGATAGGATAGGATGGATACTGATAGGATAGGATGGATACTGATAGGATGGATACTGATAGGATGGATACTGATAGGATGGATACTGATAGGATAGGATGGATACTGGTAGGATGGATACTGATAGGATGGATACTGATAGGATGGATACTGATAGGATAGGATGGATACTGGTAGGATGGATACTGATAGGATGGATACTGATAGGATAGGATGGATACTGGTAGGATGGATACTGATAGGATGGATACTGATAGGATGGATACTGATAGGATAGGATGGATACTGATAGGATAGGATGGATACTGATAGGATAGGATGGATACTGATAGGATAGGATGGATACTGATAGGATGGATACTGATAGGATAGGATGGATACTGATAGGATAGGATGGATACTGGTAGGATGGATACTGGTAGGATGGATACTGATAGGATAGGATGGATACTGATAGGATGGATACTGATAGGATGGATACTGATAGGATAGGATGGATACTGATAGGATGGATACTGATAGGATAGGATGGATACTGGTAGGATGGATACTGGTAGGATGGATACTGATAGGATGGATACTGATAGGATGGATACTGATAGGATGGATACTGATAGGATAGGATGGATACTGATAGGATGGATACTGATAGGATAGGATGGATACTGATAGGATAGGATGGATACTGATAGGATAGGATGGATACTGATAGGATAGGATGGATACTGATAGGATAGGATGGATACTGATAGGATGGGATGGATACTGATAGGACGGATACTGATAGGATAGGATGGATACTGATAGGATGGGATGGATACTGATAGGATGGATACTGATAGGATGGATACTGATAGGATGGATACTGATAGGATAGGATGGATACTGATAGGATGGGATGGATACTGATAGGATGGATACTGATAGGATGGATACTGATAGGATGGATACTGATAGGATGGATACTGATAGGATAGGATGGATACTGATAGGATGGATACTGGTAGGATGGATACTGGTAGGATGGATACTGATAGGATGGATACTGATAGGATGGATACTGATAGGATGGATACTGATAGGATGGATACTGATAGGATGGATACTGATAGGATGGATACTGATAGGATAGGATGGATACTGATAGGATGGATACTGATAGGATAGGATGGATACTGGTAGGATAGGATGGATACTGATAGGATGGATACTGATAGGATAGGATGGATACTGATAGGATGGATACTGATAGGATGGATACTGATAGGATGGATACTGATAGGATGGATACTGATAGGATAGGATGGATACTGATAGGATAGGATGGATACTGATAGGATGGGATGGATACTGATAGGATGGATACTGATAGGATAGGATGGATACTGATAGGATGGATACTGATAGGATAGGATGGATACTGGTAGGATAGGATGGATACTGATAGGATAGGATGGATACTGATAGGATAGGATGGATACTGATAGGATAGGATGGATACTGATAGGATGGATACTGATAGGATAGGATGGATACTGATAGGATGGATACTGATAGGATGGATACTGGTAGGATAGGATGGATACTGGTAGGATAGGATGGATACTGATAGGATAGGATGGATACTGATAGGATGGGATGGATACTGATAGGATGGATACTGATAGGATGGATACTGATAGGATAGGATGGATACTGATAGGATAGGATGGATACTGATAGGATAGGATGGATACTGATAGGATAGAATGGATACTGATAGGATAGGATGGATACTGATAGGATAGGATGGATACTGATAGGATAGGATGGATACTGATGGGATGGATACTGATAGGATGGATACTGATAGGATAGGATGGATACTGATAGGATGGATACTGATAGGATAGGATGGATACTGATAGGATGGATACTGATAGGATGGGATGGATACTGATAGGATGGATACTGATAGGATAGGATGGATACTGATAGGATAGGTTGGATACTGATAGGATAGGATGGATACTGATAGGATAGGATGGATACTGATAGGATAGGATGGATACTGATAGGATAGGATGGATACTGATAGGATAGGATGGATACTGATAGGATAGGATGGATACTGATAGGATAGGATGGATACTGATAGGATAGGATAGGATGGATACTGATAGGATAGGATGGATACTGATAGGATAGGATGGATACTGATAGGATAGGATAGGATGGATACTGATAGGTTAGGATAGGATGGATACTGATAGGTTAGGATAGGATGGATACTGATAGGATGGATACTGATAGGATGGATACTGGTAGGATAGGATGGATACTGGTAGGATAGGATGGATACTGATAGGATAGGATGGATACTGATAGGATGGATACTGATAGGATGGATACTGATAGGATGGATACTGATAGGATAGGATGGATACTGATGGGATGGATACTGATGGGATGGATACTGATAGGATGGATACTGATAGGATAGGATGGATACTGATAGGATAGGATGGATACTGATAGGATGGATACTGATAGGATATGATGGGATGGATACTGATAGGATATGATGGGATGGATACTGATAGGATGGATACTGATAGGATAGGATGGATACTGATAGGATGGATACTGATAGGATGGATACTGATAGGATGGATACTGATAGGATATGATGGGATGGATACTGATAGGATGGATACTGATAGGATAGGATGGATACTGATAGGATGGATACTGATAGGATGGATACTGATAGGATGGATACTGATGGGATGGATACTGATAGGATGGATACTGATAGGATAGGATGGATACTGATGGGATAGGATGGATACTGATGGGATGGATACTGATAGGATAGGATGGATACTGATAGGATAGGATGGATACTGATAGGATGGATACTGATAGGATGGATACTGATGGGATGGATACTGATAGGATATGATGGATACTGATAGGATGGATACTGATAGGATAGGATGGGATGGATACTGATAGGATGGATACTGATAGGATGGATACTGATGGGATGGATACTGATAGGATAGGATAGGATGGATACTGATAGGATGGATACTGATAGGATAGGATGGATACTGATAGGATAGGATGGATACTGATAGGATAGGATGGATACTGATAGGATAGGATGGATACTGATAGGATAGGATGGATACTGATAGGATAGGATGGATACTGATAGGATAGGATGGATACTGATAGGATAGGATGGATACTGATAGGATGGATACTGATAGGATAGGATGGATACTGATAGGATGGATACTGATAGGATGGGATGGATACTGATAGGATGGATACTGATAGGATAGGATGGATACTGATAGGATAGGTTGGATACTGATAGGATAGGATGGATACTGATAGGATAGGATGGATACTGATAGGATAGGATGGATACTGATAGGATAGGATGGATACTGATAGGATAGGATGGATACTGATAGGATAGGATGGATACTGATAGGATAGGATGGATACTGATAGGATAGGATGGATACTGATAGGATAGGATGGATACTGATAGGATAGGATGGATACTGATAGGATAGGATGGATACTGATAGGATAGGATGGATACTGATAGGATAGGATAGGATGGATACTGATAGGTTAGGATAGGATGGATACTGATATGTTAGGATAGGATGGATACTGATAGGATAGGATGGATACTGATAGGATGGATACTGATAGGATGGATACTGATAGGATGGATACTGGTAGGATAGGATGGATACTGATAGGATAGGATGGATACTGATAGGATGGATACTGATAGGATGGATACTGATAGGATGGATACTGATAGGATAGGATGGATACTGATGGGATGGATACTGATGGGATGGATACTGATGGGATGGATACTGATAGGATGGATACTGATAGGATAGGATGGATACTGATAGGATAGGATGGATACTGATAGGATGGATACTGATAGGATATGATGGGATGGATACTGATAGGATATGATGGGATGGATACTGATAGGATGGATACTGATAGGATAGGATGGATACTGATAGGATGGATACTGATAGGATGGATACTGATAGGATGGATACTGATAGGATATGATGGGATGGATACTGATAGGATGGATACTGATAGGATAGGATGGATACTGATAGGATGGATACTGATAGGATGGATACTGATAGGATGGATACTGATGGGATGGATACTGATAGGATGGATACTGATAGGATAGGATGGATACTGATGGGATAGGATGGATACTGATAGGATGGATACTGATGGGATGGATACTGATAGGATAGGATGGATACTGATAGGATAGGATGGATACTGATAGGATGGATACTGATAGGATGGATACTGATGGGATGGATACTGATAGGATATGATGGATACTGATAGGATGGATACTGATAGGATAGGATGGGATGGATACTGATAGGATGGATACTGATAGGATGGATACTGATGGGATGGATACTGATAGGATAGGATAGGATGGATACTGATAGGATGGATACTGATAGGATAGGATGGATACTGATGGGATGGATACTGATAGGATGGATACTGATGGGATAGGATGGATACTGATAGGATGGGATGGATACTGATAGGATGGATACTGATAGGATAGGATGGATACTGATAGGATGGATACTGATAGGATAGGATGGGATGGATACTGATAGGATAGGATGGATACTGATAGGATGGATACTGATCTACTAAGGGCTCTAACGATGAACGTGTCCTTGACGCTTTTGGGAAACTGGTCCCTGATCCCTCTGTTATGTGAAAGAGACAGTTCTAACAGTTTCTATAACTTACTACTGTTTTCTACTTCCTGTAAACTACTGAAATGCCCCCCCCCCCCTCTCCCTCCCATCAGCATGCCCCGGGTGTACCTCGTATCCTGGTAGGCAACCGGCTCCACCTGGCGTTCAAGCGCCAGGTTCCTACGGAGCAGGCCCGGGCGTACGCGGAGAAGAATGGCATGACCTTCTTTGAGGTCAGCCCGCTCTGCAACTTCAACGTCATCGAGTCATTCACAGAGCTGTCTCGCATCGTACTGATGAGGCACGGCATGGAGAAGTTCTGGAAGCCCAACAGAGGTAGGAGGGGGTGAGGGTAGAGGGGGGAGCTTGACAACGCTAAAAAAAAATTGTGCTCCTAATTAGAAAAAATTGTAGGAGCAAAATAAAAAGTATTCATGGTATAGATGATATAAATAGGTAGTAATTACAGAATCCAGGGTTTAGGAGCACCAGAAGGAACATCATAAGATGCAGCCTACGTACAGCTGTCCTACTTTAATATTATAATATTTACCATTTAGCAGAAGCTTTTATCCAGTGACTTAGTCATGCGGACATACATTTTACGTATGGACGGTCCCGAGAATTGAACCCACTATCCCGGGGTTTCAAGTGCTATGCTCTAGCGACTGAGCTACAGAGGACCACTTTAGAAGCGCATCTAAAGAAGCTCTCCCTTGTTCCTTTCTGAACCACCAGATGTTTACTGCTGGTAAAATTACCACACGATATCCTTCATCTGTGGTTAGCAGGTTGCTAGCTAGCTAATGATCGGTGGTTAGCAGGTTGCTAGCTAGCTAATGATCTGTGGTTAGCAGGTTGCTAGCTAGCTAATGATCTGTGGTTAGGCAGGTTGCTAGCTAGCTAATGATCTGTGGTTAGCAGGTTGCTAGCTAGCTAATGATCTGTGGTTAGCAGGTTGCTAGCTAGCTAATGATCTGTGGTTAGCAGGTTGCTAGCTAGCTAATGATCTGTGGTTAGGCAGGTTGCTAGCTAGTTAATGATCTGTGGTTAGCAGGTTGCTAGCTAGCTAATGATCTGTGGTTAGCAGGTTGCTAGCTAGCTAATGATCTGTGGTTAAGCAGGTCGCTAGCTAGCTAATGATCTGTGGTTAGCAGGTCGCTAGCTAATGATCTGTGGTTAGCAGGTCGCTAGCTAATGATCTGTGGTTAGCAGGTCGCTAGCTAATGATCTGTGGTTAGCAGGTTGCTAGCTAGCTAATGATCGGTGGTTAGCAGGTTGCTAGCTAATGATCTGTGGTTAAGCAGGTTGCTAGCTAGCTAATGATCTGTGGTTAGCAGGTTGCTAGCTAATGCTATAACAGGACAGAACAAGGTTGAAGTAACTCTCTCTCCTCCCCTCTCCCCCTCTCCCTCCAGTCTTCACTCTCCAGGATCTGTGCTGCAGAGCGATTGTCTCCTGCACGCCCGTCCACCTGATCGACAAGCTGCCGTTGCCCGTGGCGATAAAGTCCCACCTCAAGTCCTTCTCTATGGCCAATGGGATGAACGCAGTGATGATGCACGGACGTTCCTATTCGCTGGCCAACGCGGGGGGCGGGTCTAAAGGGAACAGTCTGAAGCGTTCTAAATCTATCAAACCCCCCCAGAGCCCCCCACAGAACTGCACACGTAACAACTGTAAAATCTCCTAGTGATAGACCCTGTCTGGGGGAGGGGGAGACTGACACCCTAAACACACTGAAACAGACCCTGTCCCTTCCACTGAGGGGAGGATGTGTAGAGCCTGTGGGGAGAACCAAGTCTGAGACCTAACCTACACCCTGAAGGGAGGAGATACCCTGAAACAGACCTAGCCCTTACCCCATACCCTAACCCTGGGGGAGGAGATACCCTGAAACAGACCTAGCCCTTACCCCATACCCTAACCCTGGGGGAGGAGGGAGGTGAAACCTAGTGTAGGAGGAGGAGGAGGGAGGTGTGTGGACACAGACTTGAGGAGACCCGACCAGACATTTCTGGTCAACCCTCGTCCATAGGAGGGGTTGTGCTGGAGTTGTAATACACCCAGAATACATCCACACCCAGAATACACCCAGAATACATCCAGAATACATCCACACCCAGAATACATCCACACCCAGAATACACCCATATTACATCCACATCCAGAATACACCCAGAATACACCCATATTACATCCACACCCAGAATACACCCAGAATACATCCACATCCAGAATACACCCAGAATACATCCACATCCAGAATACACCCATATTACATCCACACCCAGAATACACCCAGAATACATCCACATCCAGAATACACCCAGAATACATCCAGAATACATCCAGAATACGTCCACACCCAGAATACATCCATCCACACCCAGAATACATCCAGAATACATCCACACCCAGAATACATTCACACCCAGAATACATCCAGAATACATCCACACAACCCTACTGAGTTCTAGTGTTTTCCCTCTCTTCTTCCCTCCCTTTCTCTCTCTGTTGATCAGAGTGTTGCCTCCTGCTGTCCCATGATTCATATGTTAAATAATAGATGTTCTCTTCATGGATCTCTGCCTGCTCTCCTTCTCTCCTTCCTTCCTCTCTACATCTCCTCACTGCCTGCTCTCTCTCTCTACATCTCCCTCTCTGCCTGCTCTCTCTCCCCTCTCTCTGCCTGCTCTCTCTCTCCATCTCTCTGCCTGCTCTCTCTCTCTACATCTCCTCACTGCCTGCTCTCTCTCCCTACATCTCCTCACTGCCTGCTCTCTCTCTCCATCTCTCTGCCTGCTCTCTCTCTCTACATCTCCCTCACTGCCTGCTCTCTCTCCCTACATCTCCCTCACTCTGCCTGCTCTCTCTCTCCATCTCTCTGCCTGCTCTCTCTCTCCCTCACTGCCTGCTCTCTCTCCCTACATCTCCCTCACTGCCTGCTCTCTCTCCCTACATCTCCCTCACTCTGCCTGCTCTCTCTCTCTCTCTCTCTCTCTCCATCTAGTGCACTATGTAGGGAATAGGGTGTCATAGAGCTCTGGTCTAAAGTAGTGCACTATATAGGGAATAGTGTACCATTTAGGATGTAGTCCCAGACTCACCCAATGAAGCCTGGTTGTTAGGCTGAGTGGTGTTCTCTTCTCACTGCTTCTCACTGCATACAGTCAGCGACGTGAGCGTGGAGCCCCAGAGTTTCTATTTCTATTCAGGGAAATCTCCTGGCACTCAAAGCTATTTTTCTCCCTTATTGTTCTGTGTTTTACTGAACTGTCCCTCTGGTCTCAGAGAGAGTAGTATCTCTCTGAGTATCAACCGCTAGAAGGACAGACTCTTCTATATATGTATGGACGGCCTTTTCTCATTTGGGGAAAAGTCTGTCCTCTCCGTCTTCTCTTCTGCGTGATCCGGAAACCGATAAGTGGTCGAGTGGTGCCAATTAGTTAGTAGACGAACGGAAGAGGCTCCTCCCCTCCTCGATAGCCAATTAGTTAGTAGATGAACGGAAGAGGCTCCTCCCCTCCTCGATAGCCAATTAGTTAGTAGATGAACGGAAGAGGCTCCTCCCCTCCTCGATAGCCAATTAGTTAGTAGATGAACGGAAGAGGCTCCTCCCCTCCTCGATAGCCACCTTTCATGGAGGATGGTCATGTGGATCCTACCTGAGTCCTTCACGGAAAGACTCTTGAAATGTTTTTATTTAATTTTTTAAATCACGTTACACATTTATTGGGGATTCCACCCTGTCAACATAATTTGCCTGATGATGTGTGAGTGGAGAGGAGTCTTAATTCTATACAGGTAGCATTTTCACCCACGTTCCCTTCTCATCCACGTTCCCTTCTCATCCACGTTCCCTTCTCGCCCACGTTCCCTTCTCGCCCACGTTCCCTTCTCACCTACGTTCCCTTCTCGCCCACGTTCCCTTCTCGCCCACGTTCCCTTCTCGCCCACGTTCCCTTCTCGCCCACGTTCCCTTCTCGCCCACGTTCCCTTCTCGCCCACGTTCCCTTCTCGCCCACGTTCCCTTCTCGCCCACGTTCCCTTCGCCCACGTTCCCTCGTCGCCCACGTTCCCTTCTCGCCCACGTTCCCTTCTCGCCCACGTTCCCTTCTCGCCCACGTTCCCTCGTCGCCCACGTTCCCTTCTCGCCCACGTTCCCTTCTCGCCCACGTTCCCTTCTCGCCCACGTTCCCTTCTCGCCCACGTTCCCTTCTCGCCCACGTTCCCTCGTCGCCCACGTTCCCTCGTCGCCCACGTTCCCTTCGCCCCGTCGTTCCCTTCTCGCCCACGTTCCCTTCTCGCCCACGTTCCCTTCTCGCCCACGTTCCCTTCTCGCCCACGTTCCCTTCTCGCCCACGTTCCCTTCTCGCCCACGTTCCCTTCTCGCCCACGTTCCCTTCGCCCACGTTCCCTTCTCGCCCACGTTCCCTCGTCGCCCACGTTCCCTCCTCGCCCACGTTCCCTTCTCGCCCACGTTCCCTTCTCGCCCACGTTCCCTTCTCGCCCACGTTCCCTTCTCGCCCACGTTCCCTTCTCGCCCACGTTCCCTTCTCGCCCACGTTCCCTTCTCGCCCACGCCCCTTCTCGCCCACGTTCCCTTCTCGCCCACGTTCCCTTCTCGCCCACGTTCCCTTCTCGCCCACGTTCCCTTCTCGCCCACGTTCCCTTCTCGCCCACGTTCCCTCGTCGCCCACGTTCCCTTCTCGCCCACGTTCCCTTCTCGCCCACGTTCCCTTCTCGCCCACGTTCCCTTCGCCCACGTTCCCTTCTCGCCCACGTTCCCTTCTCGCCCACGTTCCCTTCTCGCCCACGTTCCCTTCTCGCCCACGTTCCCTTCTCGCCCACGTTCCCTTCTCGCCCACGTTCCCTCGTCGCCCACGTTCCCTTCTCGCCCACGTTCCCTTCTCGCCCACGTTCCCTTCTCGCCCACGTTCCCTTCTCGCCCACGTTCCCTTCTCGCCCACGTTCCCTTCTCGCCTACGTTCCCTTCTCGCCGCCTCTCCTCGATTACCTTTGACCTTTTTCCAAAAGGAGGCGATAAGAGGACGGAGGGAGAGAGGGACGCCGGAGTTGAGTAAACGTAATGGAGAAAAGGACTTTGTTTTATGTAGTTTGTATGCAACAATTGCATCCATCGCCTCAAAAGTCCAGTATTGTATGAATGAAGAAAATAGGACTTTAACTCTTGTCTGCTTTTTATAAAGAAGCTTCTCCCCCCGACAGCCTTTTTCCAGGCCTCCCTCTGTGAGGTTTTCCTGGTTAGGTCACATGGTCAGGTCATGAGGTCAGGGAAAACCTCTCGGTCTGGTAATATGAAAAGGTTGTCATGCTGTTCTTTGGCCAGGACAGAAGCATAGGATGTATCCCAAATGGCACCCTAGTCACTATGGTCCCTGGTCGAAAGTAGTGCCCTATCTAGGGAGTAGGGTGCCAGTAGAGTCCTAATAGTGATCTGGTTGGTTGTAGACTGTAAAGGAGAGAAGAGGTGTTTTGGTTCTTGGGCAGCACGTCATAATATGGACCCCACTACCTTCGACATGTAGAGAAGACGAACTTTCAACAAAACCTTTTTGTCGTTCATTTGAAAACGTTTTGACATTGTAATGTGTTTTATTACGACACCAGCCTTTGATGTTGACCTTTATAATAGTCGGACATGAGGAAGGCCTCAAATTACACCCTATTCTTCAAAATAAGTGCAGTGCTTTTTAAAATAAGTGCCCTAATAATGGGGGAATAGGATGTAATTTGGAAACAGAGATATTATATATATTTTTTCTTCTCAAATGATTTCTCTAGATAGGATTAATGTTGTTATTATGATGGACTGTTAAAAAAAAAAGTTGGCAAAGAATGATGGGAGATGGAGTTTTGTGATCATGTCAGGAGAAGGGCCCCGTTTGGGGGTGTCCCTGATGTTGCCTGAGTTGAAGTTGTTAATGTGCGTCCCAATTGACACCCTATTCCTTATATAGTGCACTGCTTTTGAACAGAGCAGTGCTCTTGATAGGAAATAGGTGGCCATTTTGGACTAAGGGAAGAGAAATGATGGTGAACACAACATGTAAACACTATGGGTGTGTCCTAAAAGAGCACTTTTATTACCTATGTAGTGCATATGCCAATGGACCCTGGTCAAAAGTAGTGCACTACATAGGGTGTGATTTGGGATGCATTCCTATTTTCCCTTGGTTGTAGCTGCTGCTGGGTAATTTAAACAAGGAGTGTGTGATCGAACGAGCGCAAGAGTGTGTTCTTAATTATTATTTTTTAAACAAGCCGAAACATGTTTTTAAATTATTGATTGTACAGTTTTAGGCTAGGGTATGAAAAGCAGATACTTTTTTCACAATAAAAACTGTTCTTAACGTTGTCAAATTGTTATGGTGTCTTCTGTGATTAAAAAATAAAATATTTCACCTTTTATTTAACTTGGCAAGTCAGTTAAGAACAAATTTCTTATTTACAATGACGGCCTAACCCAGACGACGCTGGGCCAATTGTGCGCCGCCCTGTGGGACTCCCAATCACAGCCGGTTGTGATACAGCCTGGATTCAAACCAGGGACTGTAGTGATATAGCCTCTAGCACTGAGATGAGGTGCCTTAGACCACTGCACCACTCGGGAGCCTGAACCAGGGTCTGTAGTGATATCGCCTCTAGCGCTGAGATGAGGTGCTTTAGACCGCTGCACCACTTGGGAGCCTGAACCAGGGTCTGTAGTGATATCGCCTCTAGCACTGAGATGAGGTGCTTTAGACCGAACCAGGGTCTGATTGTAAAGGGATAGTTTAGATTTGACATATTAAGATGTTTGTCTATGGACAAGGAGTGACTGCAATCCACACTTTTGTTAAAATAGACATTTGCCAACAACAAGTAGTCTTGAAGTCTGACCAAAACATTGACACAAAAAGGCTGCATTAACACAAGCAGCCCAATTATTGGATCTTTTGCCAAGTGATTGGCAAAACATCTGATCTCATTGGTCAAAAGACCAATTAGTGGCGTCAACGTCTGAATTGGGCTGCCTGTGTGAACAGCATAAGGCCAGGATTCGATCAGATCACCTGTGGTAACTGCATCATTGTTTTTGTTGAGGTGGTGTCGGAGGTGTGACTGTCAAAATGGTTAAAAAACGAATCTAAAAGGTCTGACCAAAACCTTGACACACTAACCAGAGGTTATATTGTGTGTTTACAGTGCGTTAGTTTATCCTATGTAGCGGCTGGAGGTGCGTGCAGAACCTAGCGCCATAGACATGAGTATCAGTTTCTTAAAGAAACAACGCCATCTACTGGCCCCAATACATAGACACTAAACTCGTCCCCCAGGCTAGTGATTTGGAGGTCAGTATGAGGCCCTGCCCCTCATAAAAATAAAAAAAAAGAATTTATAGTAAAGACATGTCATTTAAATGTAAAAAATTAACTACTTTTTAATGTGCCATGAACACAACCAGTTATGTTTTCATCTGATTGTCAAACCACTCACTATAAAAGTAGGTTACCATCACACGTTCATTCAAAAATAATTCCGGCATCCCAACAGCGCCACCCGCTAACTTTTCCTTCAATCCGCAAGTCTCTGAAACCATCTCACCCGGGAAAGCATCCGAGCGAGCGAAACAGCGCCCCCCTCTGCCTTACTATATAACATACCATAGTCTTTTTGCCCAGACAGCATCAGATACATGTCCTCTGTCTCCACGACGACGGCAGTATTATCAGCAGCACCTGTTTTTCTACTAAAGAAATGCGTATTGTATCCATCCCCCTAGTCCAAGTCCAAGGACCCGGTCTGGGTTTCTTCTAAGCTGACATGGAATTGTTTTAAGATGGTCGTAACAAGGATAATTGAGCTATTTGATGTATAATTCTAGGACCCCTGTAGGAATAAATAAAATACATTATTTGATGAAACATTGCTGCTATTAGCCCAAAGAAATGCATCAAATAACAGATTCATAAATGCAGACTGTAAAATGGAATAAAATAACAGATTCATACATGGAAAAACAGACTAAAATGGAATCAAAAGGAAATGTTTTATACATGTCTGTACCATATGAGAGATTTTTATTTATTTTTTATTTATCCGTTATTTTACTAGGTAAGTTAACTGAGAACACGTTCTCATTTGCAGCAACAACCTGGGGAATAGTTGTCCTTCAATAGGGAGAGGAGGGGGATGAATGAGCCAATTTGTAAACTTATATATAAGAAACCTCATTTTAATATGATTTTTAAAACCCTCAAACACCAGGTTAGCCACACCCAGTGGTGGATAAAGTACCCAGTTGTCATATTGGAGTCATAGTAAAGATACATGAAAAGAAAATGACTCAAGTGAAAGTCACCCAGTAAAATACTACTTTAGTAAAAGTCACCCAGTAAAATACTACTTTAGTAAAAGTCACCCAGTAAAATACTACTTTAGTAAAAGTCACCCAGTAAAATACTACTTTAGTAAAAGTCACCCAGTAAAATACTACTTTAGTAAGTCACCCAGTAAAATTCTACTTTAGTAAGTCACCCAGTAAAATACTACTTTAGTAAGTCACCCAGTAAAATACTACTTTAGTAAGTCACCCAGTAAAATACTACTTTAGTAAAAGTCACCCAGTAAAATACTACTTTAGTAAAAGTCACCCAGTAAAATACTACTTCAGTAAAAGTCACCCAGTAAAATACTACTTTAGTAAAAGTCACCCAGTAAAATACTACTTTAGTAAAAGTCACCCAGTAAAATACTACTTTAGTAAAACTCACCCAGTAAAATACTACTTTAGTAAAAGTCACCCAGTAAAATACTACTTTAGTAAAACTCACCCAGTAAAATACTACTTTAGTAAAAGTCACCCAGTAAAATACTACTTTAGTAAAAGTCACCCAGTAAAATACTACTTTAGTAAAAGTCACCCAGTAAAATACTACTTTAGTAAAAGTCTAAAAGTATTCGGTTTTAAATAGTAAATATACTATTAAATAGGACTATTATAGGGGAAGGCAACAGATCTCGATGAGGGTTATTTTAAAGGATTGGAGCGCCCTTCCTGGTTCTAAAACGACAGCGCCAGAATAGCTCAACGATGTTAAAGTTGTTGAACCAACTTGTGGTGCTGAAGGATGGCTGAAGGATGTCTGAAGGATGGCTGAAGGATGTCTGAAGGATAGCTGACTGATAACTGAAGGATAGCTGACTGATAACTGAAGGATAGCTGACTGATAACTGAAGGATAACTGAAGGATGGCTGAAGGATAGCTGACTGATAACTGAAGGATAACTGAAGGATGGCTGAAGGATAGCTGACTGATAACTGAAGGATAGCTGACTGATAACTGAAGGATAGCTGAAGGATAGCTGACTGATAACTGAAGGATAACTGACTGATAACTGAAGGATAGCTGAAGGATAGCTGACTGATAACTGAAGGATAGCTGAAGGATAGCTGACTGATAACTGAAGGATAGCTGAAGGATAGCTGACTGATAACTGAAGGATAGCTGAAGGATAGCTGAAGGATAGCTGAAGGATAGCTGACTGATTCGATCAGATCACCTGTGGTAACTGCATCATTGTTTTTGTTGAGGTGGTGTCGGAGGTGTGACTGTCAAAATGGTTTAAAAAAAATAATCTAAAAGGTCTGACCAAAACCTTGACACACTAACCAGAGGTTATATTGTGTGTTTACAGTGTGTTAGTTTATCCTATGTAGCGGCTGGAGGTGCGTGCAGAACCTAGCGCCATAGACATGAGTATCAGTTTCTTAAAGAAACAACGCCATCTACTGGCCCCAATACATAGACACTAAACTCGTCCCCCAGGCTAGTGATTTGGAGGTCAGTATGAGGCCCTGCCCCTCATAAAAATAAAAATAAAGAATTTATAGTAAAGACATGTCATTTAAATGTAAAAAATTAACTACTTTTTAATGTGCCATGAACACAACCAGTTATGTTTTCATCTGATTGTCAAACCACTCACTATAAAAGTAGGTTACCATCACACGTTCATTCAAAAATAATTCCGGCATCCCAACAGCGCCACCCGCTAACTTTTCCTTCAATCCGCAAGTCTCTGAAACCATCTCACCCGGGAAAGCATCCGAGCGAGCGAAACAGCGCCCCCCTCTGCCTTACTATATAACATACCATAGTCTTTTTGCCCAGACAGCATCAGATACATGTCCTCTGTCTCCACGACGACGGCAGTATTATCAGCAGCACCTGCTTTTCTACTAAAGACATGCATATTGTATCCATTCCCCTAGTCTAAGGACCCGGTCTGGGTTTCTACTAAGCGGACATATGGAATTGTTTTAAGATGGTCGTAACAAGGATAATTGAGCTATTTGATGTATAATTCTAGGACCCCTGTAGGAATAAATAAAATACATTATTTGATGAAACATTGCTGCTATTAGCCCAAAGAAATGCATCAAATAACAGATTCATAAATGCAGAAAGTAAAATGGAATAAAATAACAGATTCATACATGGAAAAACAGACTGTAGGGATGACCAGGGATGTTCTCTGTTTAGTGAGTCCTCCAGATCAGAGGCAGTAGGGATGACCAGGGATGTTCTCTGTTTAGTGAGTCCTCCAGATCAGAGGCAGTAGGGATGACCAGGGATGTTCTCGGTTTAGTGAGTCCTCCAGATCAGAGGCAGTAAGGATGACCAGGGATGTTCTCTGTTTAGTGAGTCCTCCAGATCAGAGGCAGTAGGGATGACCAGGGATGTTCTCTGTTTAGTGAGTTCACCAGTCGGAGGAAACACCGTGCACCTGGCTACCTTGGTTAGCGTGCACTGCGCCCGGCCCGCCACAGGAGTCGCTGGTGCGCGATGAGACAAGGATATCCCTGCTGGCCAAACCTTCGCTAGGTCAATTGTGCGTCGCCCCACGGACCTCCCGGTCGCAGCCGGCTGCGACAGAAAAGGCTACTAATGAATCATTGTGTGATTTTGCGAGACATTGATTCAGCTTTGATCTAACTTGACTAAACGTGATAATGAGAAGTGATCATCTTAGGGTGGTCAGGGTAGCTCAGTTGGTAGAGCATGGCGCTTGTAACGCCAGGGTAGTGGGTTCGTTCCCCCGGACCACCCATACGTAGAATGTATGCACACATGACTGTAAGTCGCTTTGGATAAAAGCGTCTGCTAAATGGCATATATTATTATTATTATTATCTTCTATTTGTATTAATAAATGATGAGTAGGACTATTATAGGTGAAGGCAACAGATCTCGATGAGGGTTATTTTTAAGGATTGGAGTGCCCTTCCTGGTTCTGAAAGGACAGCGCCAGAATAGCTCAACGATGTTAAAGTTGTTGAACCAACTTGTGGTGCTGAAGGATGGCTGAAGGATGGCTGAAGGATAACTGAAGGATAGCTGAAGGATAACTGACTGATAACTGAAGGATGGCTGAAGGATAGCTGAAGGATGGCTGAAGGATGGCTGAAGGATAGCTGAAGGATGGCTGAAGGATGGCTGAAGGATAACTGACTGATAACTGAAGGATAACTGACTGATAACTGAAGGATGGCTGAAGGATAGCTGAAGGATAACTGACTGATAACTGAAGGATAACTGACTGATAACTGAAGGATGGCTGAAGGATAGCTGAAGGATGGCTGAAGGATAACTGAAGGATAGCTGAAGGATAACTGAAGGATAACTGAAGGATAGCTGAAGGATAACTGACTGATAACTGAAGGATGGCTGAAGGATAACTGAAGGATGGCTGAAGGATGGCTGAAGGATGGCTGAAGGATAACTGAAGGATGGCTGAAGGATGGCTGAATGATGGCTGAAGGATGGCTGAAGGATGGCTGAAGGATGGCTGAAGGATGGCTGAAGGATAACTGAAGGATAACTGAAGGATGGCTGAAGGATGGCTGAAGGATAGCTGAAGGATAACTGACTGATAACTGAAGGATGGCTGAAGGATAACTGACTGATAACTGAAGGATGGCTGAAGGATAACTGAAGGATAACTGGAGGATAACTGAAGGATAACTGAAGGATAGCTGAAGGATAACTGACTGATAACTGAAGGATGGCTGAAGGATAACTGCAGGATAACTGAAGGATAACTGAAGGATAACTGACTGATAACTGAAGGATGGCTGAAGGATAACTGACTGATAACTGAAGGATAACTGAAGGATAGCTGAAGGATAACTGACTGATAACTGAAGGATGGCTGAAGGATAACTGAAGAATAACTGGAGGATAACTGACTGATAACTGAAGGATGGCTGAAGGATAACTGAAGGATAACTGAAGGATAGCTGAAGGATAACTGAAGGATGGCTGAAGGATAACTGAGGATAACTAAAGGATAGCTGAAGGATAAATGAAGGATGGCTGAAGGATGGCTGAGGGATGGCTGAGGGATGGCTGAAGGATGGTTGAAGGATAGCTGAAGGATAGCTGAAGGATGGCTGAAGGATAGCTGAAGGATAACTGGAGGATAGCTGAAGGATGGCTGAAGGATAGCTGAAGGATAACTCAGCCATTCGGCCAATTCAGGAACAAACAATAATTTGCAATATAATCTAATAGGCCTACATGGTATAGCTATTAGTAGGCTACGGCCTAATGGAAAAACAAATACATATGGCCAGCAGCATACCACCCTGCATACCACCCTGTATACCACCCTGCATACCACCCTGCATACCACCCTGCATACCACCACTGGCTTGCTTCTGAAGCTAAGCAGGGTTGGTCCTGGTCAGTTCCTGAATGGGAGACCAGATGCTGCTGGAAGTGGTGTTGGAGGGCCAGTTCCTCTGGTCTAAAACAATATCCCAATGCCCCAGGGCAGTGATTGGGGACACTGCCCTGTGTAGGGTGCCGTCTTTCGAATGGGACGTTAAACCGGTGTCCTGACTCTCTGAGGTCATTAAAGATCCCATGGCACTTATCGTAAGGGTAGGGGTGTTAACCCCGGTGTCCTGACTCTCTGAGGTCATTAAAGATCTCATGGCACTTATCGTAAGGGTAGGGGTGTTAACCCCCGTGTCCTGGCTAAATTCCCAATCTGGCCCTCAAACCATCACAGTCACCTAATAATCTCCCGTTTACAATTGGCTCATTCATCTCCCTCCTCTCCCCGGTAACTATTCCCCAGGTCGTTGCTACAAATGAGAACGTGTTCTCAGTCAACTTACCTGGTAAAATAACGGATAAATAAATAAATAAAATACAGCTTCATATCATTGCACTGTTTGTGAGGAGAGCTTTAGTTGCCAGTATGCATTTCATTGTATTGTGTATCTATATCATAAATAGACTTTGATTTGATTGACTTGAATACATTGTTACAATATACCCTGTTACGGAATAAAATAAAACAGATGTGAACTATCAATTCATATCCTTTATTTGCATAGATTATACATGCTATCAAATTAATTAACCAAGTTGTGAATATACATCATTACTAAGTAGAACTGAAGGAAATTAGTTTTAAAACAGACATAAAAATCAATATATTGGTGTGGCGTATTCACGCATCTCAACAAACTAGAACCTAAACAGATTACCTCCAACTTGGCACGATTCACATTTCCAATTTCCCACCCTGACATACCAAGCTAGAACGGGCCCTGCGTCTCAACCAATAGCCAGTGTTGGCTAAATATCCTAAGCAGAGCTACAGGCTCTAGTGTTAGCTAAATATCCCAAGCAGAGCTACAGGCTCTAGTGTTGGCTAAATATCCTAAGCAGAGCTACAGGCTCTAGTGTTGGCTAAATATCCCAAGCAGAGCTACAGGCTCGAGTGTTGGCTAAATATCCCAAACAGGGCTACAGGCTCTAGTGTTGGCTAAATATCCCAAGCAGAGCTACAGGCTCTAGTGTTGGCTAAATATCCCAAGCAGGGCTACAGGCTCTAGTGTTGGCTAAATATCCCAAGCAGAGCTACAGGCTCTAGTGTTGGCTAAATATCCCAAGCAGGGCTACAGGCTCTAGTGTTGGCTAAATATCCCAAGCAGGGCTACAGGCTCTAGTGTTGGCTAAATATCCCAAGCAGGGCTACAGGCTCTAGTGTTGGCTAAATATCCCAAGCAGAGCTACAGGCTCTAGTGTTGGCTAAATATCCCAAACAGGGCTACAGGCTCTAGTGTTGGCTAAATATCCCAAACAGGGCTACAGGCTCTAGTGTTGGCTAAATATCCCAAGCAGAGCTACAGGCTCTAGTGTTGGCTAAATATCCCAAACAGGGCTACAGGCTCTAGTGTTGGCTAAATATCCCAAGCAGAGCTACAGGCTCTAGTGTTGGCTAAATATCCCAAACAGGGCTACAGGCTCTAGTGTTGGCTAAATATCCCAAGCAGGGCTACAGGCTCTAGTGTTGGCTAAATATCCCAAACAGGGCTACAGGCTCTAGTGTTGGCTAAATATCCCAAGCAGAGCTACAGGCTCGAGTGTTGGCTAAATATCCCAAGCAGAGCTACAGGCTCTAGTGTTGGCTAAATATCCCAAGCAGAGCTACAGGCTCGAGTGTTGGCTAAATATCCCAAGCAGAGCTACAGGCTCGAGTGTTGGCTAAATATCCCAAGCAGAGCTACAGGCTCGAGTGTTGGCTAAATATCCCAAACAGGGCTACAGGCTCTAGTGTTGGCTAAACATCCCAAGCAGAGCTACAGGCTCTAGTGTTGGCTAAACATCCCAAGCAGAGCTACAGGCTCTAGTGTTGGCTAAATATCCCAAACAGGGCTACAGGCTCTAGTGTTGGCCAAATATCCCAAACAGGGCTACAGGCTCTAGTGTTGGCTAAACATCCCAAGCAGAGCTACAGGCTCTTGTGTTGGCTAAATATCCCAAACAGGGCTACAGGCTCTAGTGTTGGCTAAATATCCCAAGCAGGGCTACAGGCTCTAGTGTTGGCTAAATATCCCAAGCAGAGCTACAGGCTCGAGTGTTGGCTAAATATCCCAAACAGGGCTACAGGCTCTAGTGTTGGCTAAACATCCCAAGCAGAGCTACAGGCTCTAGTGTTGGCTAAATATCCCAAGCAGAGCTACAGGCTCTAGTGTTGGCTAAATATCCCAAACAGGGCTACAGGCTCTAGTGTTGGCTAAATATCCCAAGCAGGGCTACAGGCTCTAGTGTTGGCTAAATATCCCAAACAGGGCTACAGCAACTTCCAGAGAGGATCAGGCTCCCTGGGCTTTGCTGTGGCCACTCTGAGTTGGGTGTCCTTGGCAGAAGTGTCACCGTAACCAACTGGTCAAATATTGTTGTGGGTATTATGAACATCAAGGCAGACACACAGTGAATTTAGATCCTCGATCTGATTGGTGCAATACTACCCTGGTAGTAGGCACGCCAGTCCTCCAGCAGCAATACTACCCTGGTAGTAGGCACGCCAGTCCTCCAGCAGCAATACTACCCTGGTAGTAGGCACGCCAGTCCTCCAGCTGCAATACTACCCTGGTAGTAGGCACGCCAGTCCTCCAGCTGCAATACTACCCTGGTATTAGGCACGCCAGTCCTCCAGCAGCAATTACTACCCTGGTATTAGGCACGCCAGTCCTCCAGCAGCAATACTACCCTGGTAGTAGGCACGCCAGTCCTCCAGCTGCAATACTACCCTGGTAGTAGGCACGCCAGTCCTCCAGCAGCAATACTACCCTGGTAGTAGGCACGCCAGTCCTCCAGCAGCAATACTACCCTGGTAGTAGGCACGCCAGTCCTCCAGCAGCCATACTACCCTGGTAGTAGGCACGCCAGTCCTCCAGCAGCCATACTACCCTGGTATTAGGCACGCCAGTCCTCCAGCAGCAATACTACTTCCGGCGCCGACTGAGATGGCCGCCTCGCTTCGCGTTCCTAGGAAACTATGCAGTTTTTTGTTTTTTTACGTGTTATTTCTTACATTAGTACCCCAGGTCATCTTAGGTTTCATTACATACAGTCGAGAAGAACTACTGAATATAAGATCAGCGTCAACTCACCATCAGTACGACCAAGAATATGTTTTCCGCGACGCGGATCCTGTGTTCTGCCTTACAAACAGGACAACGGAATGGATCGCATGCAGCGACCCAAGGAAACGACTCTGAAAAAGAGGGAAACGCGGCGGTGTTCTGGTCAGACTCCGGAAAAGGGCACATCGCGCACCACTTCCCAGTATTCTTCTTGCCAATGTCCAGTCTCTCGACAACAAGGTTGATGAAATCCGAGCAAGGGTGGCATTCCAGAGGGACATCAGAGACTGCAACGTTCTTTGCTTTACGGAGACATGGCTTACTGGGAAAACGCTATCCAGGGCGGTGCAGCCAACGGGTTTCTCCACGCATCGCGCCGACAGAAACAAACATCTCTCTGGTAAGAAGAGTGGAGGGGGCGTATGCCTCATGACTAACGGGACATGGTGTGATGAAGAAAACATACAGGAACTCAAATCCTTCTGTTCACCTGATTTAGAATTCCTCACAATCAAATGTAGACCGCATTATCTTCCAAGAGAATTCTCTTCGATTATAATCACAGCCGTATATATCCCCCCCAAGCAGACACATCGATGGCTCTGAACGAACTTTATTTAACTCTTTGCAAACTGGAAAACATTTATCCGGAGGCTGCATTCATTGTAGCTGGGGATTTTAACAAAGCCAATCTGAAAACAAGACTCCCTAAATTTTATCAGCATATCGATTGCGCAACCAGGGGTGGTAAAACCTTGGATAATTGTTACTCTAACTTCCGCGACGCATATAAGGCCCTGCCCCGCCCCCTTTCGGAAAAGCTGACCACGACTCCATTTTGCTGATCCCTGCCTACAGACAGAAATTAAAACAAGAGGCTCCCACGCTGAGGTCTGTCCAACGCTGGTCAGAACAAGCTGACTCTACACTCCAAGACTGCTTCCATCACGTGGACTGGGACATGTTTCAGTATTGCGTCAGATGGGAATATTGACGAATACGCTGATTCGGTGTGCGAGTTCATTAGAACGTGCGTCGAAGATGTCGTTCCCATAGCAACGATAAAAACATTCCCTAACCAGAAACCGTGGATTGATGGCAGCATTCGCGTGAAACTGAAAGCGCGAACCACTGCTTTTAATCAGGGCAAGGTGTCTGGCAACATGACTGAATACAAACAGTGCAGCTATTCCCTCCGTAAGGCTATCAAACAAGCTAAGCGTCAGTACAGAGACAAAGTGGAATCTCAATTCAATGGCTCAGACACAAGAGGCATGTGGCAGGGTCTACAGTCAATCACGGACTACAAGATGAAATCCAGCCCAGTCACGGACCAGGATGTCTTGCTCCCAGGCAGACTAAATAACTTTTTTGCCCGCTTTGAGGACAATACAGTGCCACTGACACGGCCTGCAACGGAAACATGCAGTCTCTCCTTCACTGCAGCCGAGGTGAGTAAGACATTTAAACGTGTTAACCCTCGCAAGGCTGCAGGCCCAGACGGCATCCCCAGCCGCGCCCTCCGAGCATGCGCAGACCAGCTGGCCGGTGTGTTTACGGACATATTCAATCAATCCCTATACCAGTCTGCTGTTCCCACATGCTTCAAGAGGGCCACCATTGTTCCTGTTCCCAAGAAAGCTAAGGTAACTGAGCTAAACGACTACCGCCCCGTAGCACTCACTTCCGTCATCATGAAGTGCTTTGAGAGACTAGTCAAGGACCATATCACCTCCACCCTACCTGACACCCTAGACCCACTCCAATTTGCTTACCGCCCAAATAGGTCCACAGACGATGCAATCTCAACCACACTGCACACTGCCCTAACCCACCTGGACAAGAGGAATACCTATGTGAGAATGCTGTTCATCGACTACAGCTCGGCATTCAACACCATAGTACCCTCCAAGCTCGTCATCAAGCTCGAGACCCTGGGTCTCGACCCCGCCCTGTGCAACTGGGTACTGGACTTCCTGACGGGCCGCCCCAGGTGGTGAGGGTAGGCAACAACATCTCCTCCCCGCTGATCCTCAACACGGGGGCCCCACAAGGGTGCGTTCTGAGCCCTCTCCTGTACTCCCTGTTCACCCACGACTGCGTGGCCACGCACGCCTCCAACTCAATCATCAAGTTTGCGGACGACACAACAGTGGTAGGCTTGATTACCAACAACGACGAGACGGCCTACAGGGAGGAGGTGAGGGCCCTTGGAGTGTGGTGTCAGGAAAATAACCTCACACTCAACGTCAACAAAACTAAGGAGATGATTGTGGACTTCAGGAAACAGCAGAGGGAACACCCCCTATCCACATCGATGGAACAGTAGTGGAGAGGGTAGCTAGTTTTAAGTTCCTCGGCATACACATCACAGACAAACTGAATTGGTCCACTCACACTGACAGCGTCGTGAAGAAGGCGCAGCAGCGCCTATTCAACCTCAGGAGGCTGAAAAATTCGGCTTGTCACCAAAAGCACTCACAAACTTCTACAGATGCACAATCGAGAGCATCCTGGCGGGCTGTATCACCGCCTGGTACGGCAACTGCTCCACCCTCAACCGTAAGGCTCTCCAGAGGGTAGTGAGGACTGCACAACGCATCACCGGGGCAAACTACCTGCCCTCCAGGACACCTACACCACCCGTTGTTACAGGAAGGCCATAAAGATCATCAAGGACATCAACCACCCGAACCACTGCCTGTTCACCCCGCTATCATCCAGAAGGCGAGGTCAGTACAGGTGCATCAAAGCTGGGACCGAGAGACTGAAAACAGCTTCTATCTCAAGGCCATCAGACTGTTAAATAGCCACCACTAACATTGAGTGGCTGCTGCCAACACACTGTCATTGACACTGACCCAACTCCAGCCATTTTAATAATGGGAATTGATGGAAATGATGTAAATATATCACTAGCCACTTTAAACAATGCTACCTTATATAATGTTACTTACCCTACATTATTCATCTCATATGCATATGTATATACTGTACTCTACAACATCGACTGCATCCTTATGTAACACATGTATCACTAGCCACTTTAACTATGCCACTTTGTTTACTTTGTCTACACACTCATCTCATATGTATATACTGTACTCGATACCATCTACTGTATGCTGCTCTGTACCATCACTCATTCATATATCCTTATGTACATGTTCCTTATCCCCTTACACTGTGTATAAGACAGTAGTTTTTTTTGGAATTGTTAGTTAGATTACTTGTTGGTTATCACTGCATTGTCGGAACTAGAAGCACAAGCATTTCGCTACACTCGCATTAACATCTGCTAACCATGTGTATGTGACAAATAAAATTTGATTTGATTTGATTTAGGCACGCCAGTCCTCCAGCAGCAATACTACCCTGGTATTAGGCACGCCAGTCCTCCAGCAGCAATACTACCCTGGTAGTAGGCACGCCAGTCCTCCAGCAGCAATACTACCCTGGTAGTAGGCACGCCAGTCCTCCAGCAGCAATACTACCCTGGTAGTAGGCACGCCAGTCCTCCAGCAGCCATACTACCCTGGTAGTAGGCACGCCAGTCCTCCAGCAGCAATACTACCCTGGTAGTAGGCACGCCAGTCCTCCAGCTGCAATACTACCCTGGTAGTAGGCACGCCAGTCCTCCAGCAGCCATACTACCCTGGTATTAGGCACGCCAGTCCTCCAGCTGCAATACTACCCTGGTAGTAGGCACGCCAGTCCTCCAGCTGCAATACTACCCTGGTAGTAGGCACGCCAGTCCTCCAGCAGCCATACTACCCTGGTATTAGGCACGCCAGTCCTCCAGCAGCAATACTACCCTGGTAGTAGGCACGCCAGTCCTCCAGCAGCCATACTACCCTGGTAGTAGGCACGCCAGTCCTCCAGCTGCAATACTACCCTGGTAATAGGCACGCCAGTCCTCCAGCAACAATACTACCCTGGTAGTAGGCACGCCAGTCCTCCAGCAGCCATACTACCCTGGTAGTAGGCACGCCAGTCCTCCAGCAGCCATACTACCCTGGTAGTAGGCACGCCAGTCCTCCAGCAGCCATACTACCCTGGTAGTAGGCACGCCAGTCCTCCAGCAGCAATACTACCCTGGTAGTAGGCACGCCAGTCCTCCAGCTGCAATACTACCCTGGTAGTAGGCACGCTAGTCCTCCAGCAGCCATACTACCCTGGTAGTAGGCATGACAGATTTCAGACACGGCCACTACTGACTGACTCAAACATGTTATTTACAGATGACAAATAATTTAATTCAAAATCAACTGATACAGAAAAAGACTTAGAAAATATTAGAATATCAAAAAGAATCAACACCCTACTAACATATCAACATATCAACATAACTCATTATATGAACAAAACTCAGCATCTCAACATCTCAACATAACTCAACATATCAACATAACTCAACATATCAACATAACTCAACATATCAACATAACTCAACATATCAACATAACTCAACATAACTCAACATATCAACATAACTCAACATATCAACATAACTCAACATAACTCAACATATCAACATAACTCAACATAACTCAACATAACTCAACATAACTCAACATCTCAACATATCAACATAACTCAGCATAACTCAACATAACTCAACATAACTCAACATAACTCAACATAACTCGACATAACTCGACATATCAACATAACTCAACATAACTCAACATATCAACATAACTCAACATAACTCAACATATCAACATAACTCAACATAACTCGACATAACTCAACATATCAACATAACTCAACATATCAACATAACTCAACAACTCAACATAACTCAACATATCAACATAACTCAACATAACTCAACATATCAACATAACTCAACATAACTCAACATAACTCAACATATCAACATAACTCAACATAACTCAACATATCAACATAACTCAACATAACTCAACATAACTCAACATAACTCAACATA
The DNA here is from genome assembly GCF_021184085.1 of Oncorhynchus gorbuscha. Taxonomy (NCBI): domain Eukaryota; kingdom Metazoa; phylum Chordata; class Actinopteri; order Salmoniformes; family Salmonidae; genus Oncorhynchus; species Oncorhynchus gorbuscha. The sequence continues at coordinate 5,832 of NW_025747951.1, read as the reverse complement.
ACTCAACATATCAACATAACTCAACATAACTCAACATATCAACATAACTCAACATATCAACATAACTCAACATAACTCAACATATCAACATAACTCAACATAACTCGACATCTCAACATATCAACATAACTCAACATATCAACATAACTCAACATAACTCAACATAACTCAACATAACTCAACATAACTCAACATATCAACATAACTCAACATCTCAACATAACTCAACATAACTCAACATAACTCAACATAACTCAACATATCAACATAACTCAACATAACTCAACATATCAACATAACTCAACATAACTCAACATAACTCGACATAACTCAACATATCAACATAACTCAACATAACTCAACATATCAACATAACTCAACATAACTCAACATATCAACATAACTCAACATATCAACATAACTCAACATAACTCAACATAACTCAACATAACTCAACATATCAACATAACTCAACATATCAACATAACTCAACATAACTCAACATAACTCAACATCTCAACATAACTCAACATAACTCAACAACTCAACATAACTCAACATATCAACATAACTCAACATATCAACATAACTCAACATATCAACATATCAACATAACTCAACATAACTCAACATAACTCAACATAACTCAACATAACTCAACATAACTCAACATAACTCGACATAACTCGACATATCAACATAACTCAACATAACTCAACATATCAACATAACTCAACATAACTCAACATATCAACATAACTCAACATAACTCGACATAACTCAACATATCAACATAACTCAACATATCAACATAACTCAACAACTCAACATAACTCAACATATCAACATAACTCAACATAACTCAACATATCAACATAACTCAACATAACTCAACATAACTCAACATATCAACATAACTCAACATATCAACATAACTCAACATAACTCAACATATCAACATAACTCAACATATCAACATATCAACATAACTCAACATATCAACATATCAACATAACTCAACATATCAACATAACTCAACATAACTCAACATAACTCAACATATCAACATATCAACATAACTCAACATAACTCAACATAACTCAACATAACTCAACATAACTCAACATAACTCAACATAACTCAACATAACTCGACATAACTCGACATATCAACATAACTCAACATAACTCAACATATCAACATAACTCAACATAACTCAACATATCAACATAACTCAACATAACTCGACATAACTCAACATATCAACATAACTCAACATATCAACATAACTCAACAACTCAACATAACTCAACATATCAACATAACTCAACATAACTCAACATATCAACATAACTCAACATAACTCAACATAACTCAACATATCAACATAACTCAACATAACTCAACATATCAACATAACTCAACATAACTCAACATATCAACATAACTCAACATATCAACATAACTCAACATAACTCAACATAACTCAACATAACTCAACATATCAACATAACTCAACATATCAACATAACTCAACATAACTCAACATAACTCAACATCTCAACATAACTCAACATAACTCAACATATCAACATAACTCAACATAACTCAACATATCAACATAACTCAACATAACTCGACATCTCAACATATCAACATAACTCAACATATCAACATAACTCAACATAACTCAACATAACTCAACATAACTCAACATAACTCAACATATCAACATAACTCAACATCTCAACATAACTCAACATAACTCAACATAACTCAACATATCAACATAACTCAACATAACTCAACATATCAACATAACTCAACATAACTCAACATAACTCAACATAACTCAACATATCAACATAACTCAACATAACTCAACATATCAACATAACTCAACATAACTCAACATATCAACATAACTCAACATATCAACATAACTCAACATAACTCAACATAACTCAACATATCAACATAACTCAACATATCAACATAACTCAACATATCAACATAACTCAACATAACTCAACATAACTCAACATCTCAACATAACTCAACATAACTCAACAACTCAACATAACTCAACATATCAACATAACTCAACATAACTCAACATATCAACATAACTCAACATAACTCAACATATCAACATAACTCAACATAACTCAACATAACTCGACATCTCAACATATCAACATAACTCAACATATCAACATAACTCAACATAACTCAACATAACTCAACATAACTCAACATAACTCAACATATCAACATAACTCAACATCTCAACATAACTCAACATAACTCAACATAACTCAACATATCAACATAACTCAACATAACTCAACATATCAACATAACTCAACATAACTCAACATAACTCGACATAACTCAACATATCAACATAACTCAACATAACTCAACATATCAACATAACTCAACATAACTCAACATATCAACATAACTCAACATATCAACATAACTCAACATAACTCAACATAACTCAACATAACTCAACATAACTCAACATATCAACATAACTCAACATATCAACATAACTCAACATAACTCAACATAACTCAACATAACTCAACATAACTCAACATCTCAACATAACTCAACATAACTCAACAACTCAACATAACTCAACATAACTCAACATATCAACATAACTCAACATATCAACATATCAACATAACTCAACATAACTCAACATAACTCAACATAACTCAACATAACTCAACATAACTCGACATATCAACATAACTCAACATAACTCAACATATCAACATAACTCAACATAACTCAACATATCAACATAACTCGACATAACTCAACATATCAACATAACTCAACATATCAACATAACTCAACAACTCAACATAACTCAACATATCAACATAACTCAACATAACTCAACATATCAACATAACTCAACATAACTCAACATAACTCAACATAACTCAACATAACTCAACATAACTCAACATAACTCAACATAACTCGACATATCAACATAACTCAACATAACTCAACATATCAACATAACTCAACATAACTCAACATATCAACATAACTCAACATAACTCGACATAACTCAACATATCAACATAACTCAACATATCAACATAACTCAACAACTCAACATAACTCAACATATCAACATAACTCAACATAACTCAACATATCAACATAACTCAACAACTCAACATATCAACATAACTCAACATAACTCAACATAACTCAACATATCAACATAACTCAACATAACTCAACATATCAACATAACTCAACATAACTCAACATATCACATAACTCAACATATCAACATAACTCAACATATCAACATAACTCAACATATCAACATAACTCAACATATCAACATAACTCAACATATCAACATATCAACATAACTCAACATAACTCAACATATCAACATATCAACATAACTCAACATATCAACATATCAACATAACTCAACATAACTCAACATATCAACATAACTCAACATAACTCAACATAACTCAACATAACTCAACATATCAACATAACTCAACATATCAACATAACTCAACATATCAACATAACTCAACATAACTCAACATATCAACATAACTCAACATAACTCAACATAACTCAACATAACTCAACATAACTCAACATATCAACATAACTCAACATAACTCAACATATCAACATAACTCAACATAACTCAACATAACTCAACATAACTCAACATAACTCAACATATCAACATAACTCAACATAACTCAACATATCAACATAACTCAACATAACTCAACATATCAACATAACTCAACATAACTCAACATATCAACATAACTCAACATATCAACATAACTCAACATAACTCAACATAACTCAACATAACTCAACATAACTCAACAACATATAACTCAACATAAACATATCAACATAACTCAACATATCAACATAACTCAACATAACTCAACATATCAACATAACTCAACATAAAACATAACTCAACATATCAACATAACTCAACATATCAACATAACTCAACATAACTCAACATAACTCAACATAACTCAACATATCGACATAACTCAACATAACTCAACATAACTCAACATAACTCAACATAACTCAACATAACTCAACATAACTCAACATATCAACATATCAACATAACTCAACATAACTCAACATATCGACATAACTCAACATAACTCAACATAACTCAACATATCAACATAACTCAACATATCAACATAACTCAACATAACTCAACATATCAACATAACTCAACATAACTCAACATAACTCAACATATCAACATAACTCAACATATCAACATAACTCAACATAACTCAACATATCAACATAACTCAACATAACTCAACATAACTCAACATAACTCAACATAACTCAACATATCAACATAACTCAACATATCAACATAACTCAACATAACTCAACATAACTCAACATAACTCAACATATCAACATAACTCAACATAACTCAACATAACTCAACATCTCAACATAACTCAACATAACTCAACATATCAACATAACTCAACATAACTCAACATATCAACATAACTCAACATAACTCAACATAAACATAACTCAACATAAACATAACTCAACATATCAACATAACTCAACATATCAACATAACTCAACATATAACATATCAACATAACTCAACATAACTAACTCAACAATATAATCAACATAACTCAACATAACTCAACATATCAACATAACTCAACATATCAACATAACTCAACATAACTCAACATATCAACATAACTCAACATATCAACATAACTCAACATAACTCAACATAACTCAACATAACTCAACATATCAACATAACTCAACATAACTCAACATAACTCAACATCTCAACATAACTCAACATAACTCAACATATCAACATAACTCAACATAACTCAGCATATCAACATAACTCAACATAACTCAACATATCAACATAACTCAACATATCAACATAACTCAACATATCAACATAACTCAACATAACTCAACATATCAACATAACTCAACATATCAACATAACTCAACATATCAACATAACTCAACATAACTCAACATAACTCAACATAACTCAACATATCAACATAACTCAACATATCAACATAACTCAACATAACTCAACATATCAACATAACATATCAACATAACTCAACATAACTCAACATAACTAACAACATATCAACATAACTCAACATATCAACATAACTCAACATAACTAACAACATATCAACATAACTCAACATAACTCAACATATCAACATAACTCAACATAACTCAACATAACTAACTCAACATAACTCAACATATCAACATAACTCAACATAACTCAAATCATAACTCAACATAACTCAACATAACTCAACATATCAACTCAACATAACTCAACATAACTCAACATAACTCAACATAACTCAACATAACTCAACATATCAACATAACTCAACATAACTCAACATAACTCAACATATCAACATAACTCATAACTCAACATAACTCAACATAACTCAACATATCAACATAACTCGACATAACTCAACATAACTCAACATAACTCAACATATCAACATAACTCAACATAACTCAACATAACTCAACATAACTCAACATATCAACATAACTCAACATATCAACATAACTCAACATAACTCAACATATCAACATAACTCAACATAACTCAACATAACTCAACATATCAACATAACTCAACATAACTCAACATATCAACATAACTCAACATAACTCAACATATCAACATAACTCAACATAACTCAACATAACTCA
>NW_025747950.1:7500-43077 GCF_021184085.1 Oncorhynchus gorbuscha | reverse complement strand
GGGACGGTCAGTCTTAGTGGAGGGGGCAGGCTGAGGGACGGTCAGTCTTAGTGGAGTGGGCAGGCTGAGGGACGGTCAGTCTTAGTGGAGGGGGCAGGCTGAGGGACGGTCAGTCTTAGTGGAGGGGGCAGACTGAGGGACGGTCAGTCTTAGTGGAGGGGGCAGACTGAGGCACGGTCAGTGACCAGATGCAGGCCAGTCAGTCCAGTAGAATAAAGAACACATAATGTCAGTTTAATGTCACTCAGCTGGGCCTCATAAGTAATACAACTGATGTTTATTACCAGTGGATCATATAGTTCTGAAACGGTCTGAGTAGAACAGCAGGGTGACTCAACCACAGCCAGTATGCAGTGAGAATGTACTGGGCCTGTAGTCTACTGTACAACCCCATTACTACAGAGCTGGTTGAATTGGTTCATGTTGCGGAGGCTCATGTTTAAGTCATGTTTAGAATAATACAATAATCTGACTGGTAGAACTCCTGATGTTCACTGAGGTTTGGGATCCACTGGTCCATCTAGTGTGTGTGTGTGTGTGTGTGTGTGGTAACAGACCCTGGCTCTATTTGATTGTATATAACCATTTTGTGTCATATATAGACAATGTAGTTAACACACACATTCTATATCTCCAGGACACCATGCCAGAGGTGAGACAGAGCTCCTTCGCCCTGCTGGGGGATCTGACCAAGGCCTGCTTCCCTCACGTCAAACCCTGCATCGGTAATGACCTATACGATCTCTCCCTTCATCTCTCTCTTCTTTTCCTACTAACTGTGTAACTACCAGTCTATCATACTCCTTATGTTATCTATCGTCCTCCCTTTCTCTTCCCCTTGGCTTTCTCTCTGTGTGTGTGTGTGTGTGTGTGTGTGTGTGTGTGTGTGTGTGTGTGTGTGTGTGTGTGTGTGTGTGTGTGTGTGTGTGTGTGTGTCCAGCTGAGTTCATGCCTATTCTAGGGACCAACCTGAACCCAGAGTTCATCTCTGTGTGTAACAACGCTACCTGGGCCATTGGAGAGATCTGCATGCAGATGGGTGAGTCTTTCTGCATGTAGGTGTGTGAGTCTTTCTGCATGTAGGTGTGTGCACGGAGATGATATGTACATGTGAGAGATGATCATGTTTTTTTAAAGAATTTTGTTCTTTAACTAACAAAGCAATTGTCAGTTTCGATGCTGCCAGCATGAGTTATCTTAATGATATATTTCTCTGCTTTGATTCTTTCCCTGTCTCTGTCTCCATCTCTGTCTCCATCTGTCTCCATCTCTGTCTCCCATCTGTCTGTAGGTGTCGAGATGCAGCCCTATGTGTCTCTGGTTCTGAACCAGCTGGTAGAGATCATCAACAGACCCAACACACCCAAGACCTTGCTGGAGAACACTGGTACACACAGATGCTGAACACACACACCGACACACAGATGAACACACACACCGACACACAGATGCTGAACACACACACCGACACACAGATGCTGAACACACACACAGACACACAGATGCTGAACACACACACAGACACACAGATGCTGAACACACACACAGACACACAGATGCTGAACACACACACAGACACACAGATGCTGAACACACACACAGACACACAGATGCTGAACACACACACAGACACACAGATGCTGAACACACACACACACACAGATGCTGAACACACACACAGATGCTGAACACACACACACAGACACACAGATGCTGAACACACACACACAGACACACAGATGCTGAACACACACACACAGACACACAGATGCTGAACACACACACACAGACACACAGATGCTGAACACACACACACAGACACACAGATGCTGAACACACACACAGACACACAGATGCTGAACACACACACACAGACACACAGATGCTGAACACACACACAGACACACAGATGCTGAACACACACACAGACACACAGATGCTGAACACACACACAGATGCTGAACACACACACAGACACACAGATGCTGAACACACACACACAGACACACAGATGCTGAACACACACACACAGACGCTGAACACACACACACACAGACACACAGATGCTGAACACACACACAGACACACAGATGCTGAACACACACACACACAGACACACAGATGCTGAACACACACACACAGACACACAGATGCTGAACACACACACACAGACACACAGATGCTGAACACACACACACAGACACACAGATGCTGAACACACACACACAGACACACAGATGCTGAACACACACACACAGACACACAGATGCTGAACACACACACAGACACACAGATGCTGAACACACACACAATCATTGGGTTTGTTTGACATTGCAGCCGATGCATTTTGGGTAAACTGTGACTGACTGACTCATCTCCAAATAATAATGAGCCGTTATTTATGATACGAACATCAGCGACGTCAAACCAGCTCTTGATTTTTAGTTGGGTGTGTTGTACACATGAGTGAGGCTCCTCCCATCTTCTTCCAGCCATTACGATTGGTCGCCTGGGCTACGTGTGTCCTCAGGAGGTGGCTCCGATGCTCCAGCAGTTCATCAGACCGTGGTGAGTCTGTCACACATCTGATGTCACATCTAGTCCTTCACCTCGCTGATCATTATCAACATGTTTAGATTGCCTGGTTTGTGACGCGGTGGTGTGTGTGTGACAGGTGTACGTCCCTACGGAACATCCGTGACAACGAGGAGAAAGACTCCGCCTTCAGAGGGATCTGCATGATGATTGGCGTAAACCCTGGGGGAGTGGTCCAGGTAAGAGGAAGGCAGATGGATGGTGATTGGAGTAAACCCTGGGGGAGTGGTCCAGGTCAGAGGAAGGCAGATGGATGGTGATTGGAGTAAACCCTGGGGGAGTGGTCCAGGTCAGAGGAAGGCAGATCGGGAGGACAGGTACAGGGGCCCGTCCGGTCCTCTCCTAGTTGGGCCTGTCCTCTCCTAGTTGGGCCTGTCCTCTCCTAGTTGGGCCTGTCCTCTCCTAGTTGGGCCTGTCCTCTCCTAGTTTGGCCAGTGTGGGCGCTCAACCGATGTTAGGTTACTATGGTGACTATAGGTTAGGTTACCATGGTGAGCGAGCGTTGTTCCTTCGTATTTCCAATAAGTACTGATGACCCATTTTTATTGGTCTCTGCCTGCAAATCTTCCTCCTAAAAGCTAGGCTGTATCCTACAGAACCAGGCCGTATCCTACAGAACTAGGCCGTATCCTACAGAACCAGGCCGTATCCTACAGAACTAGGCCGTATCCTACAGAACCAGGCCGTATCCTACAGAACCAGGCCGTATCCTACAGAACCAGGCCGTATCCTACAGAACCAGGCCGTATCCTACAGAACCAGGCCGTATCCTACAGAACCAGGCCGTATCCTACAGAACCAGGCCGTATCCTACAGAACCAGGCTGTATCCTACAGAACTAGGCCGTATCCTACAGAACTAGGCTGTATCCTACAGAACCAGGCCGTATCCTACAGAACCAGGCCGTATCCTACAGAACCAGGCCGTATCCTACAGAACCAGGCCGTATCCTACAGAACCAGGCCGTATCCTACAGAACCAGGCCGTATCCTACAGAACTAGGCCGTATCCTACAGAACTAGGCCGTATCCTACAGAACCAGGCCGTATCCTACAGAACTAGGCCGTATCCTACAGAACTAGGCCGTATCCTACAGAACTAGGCCGTATCCTACAGAACTAGGCCGTATCCTACAGAACTAGGCCGTATCCTACAGAACCAGGCCGTATCCTACAGAACCAGGCCGTATCCTACAGAACCAGGCCGTATCCTACAGAACTACTCAGAACTAGACTGTATCCTACAAAACTAGACTGTATCCTACAAAACTAGACTGTATCCTACAAAACTAGACTGTATCCTACAAAACTAGACTGTATCCTACAAAACTACTCAGAACTAGGCCGTATCCTGCAGAACTAGGCCGTATCCTGCAGAACTAGGCCGTATCCTGCAGAACTAGGCTGTATCCTGCAGAACTACTCAGAACTAGACTGTATCCTACAAAACTAGACTGTATCCTACAAAACTAGACTGTATCCTACAAAACTAGACTGTATCCTACAAAACTAGACTGTATCCTACAAAACTAGACTGTATCCTACAAAACTAGACTGTATCCTACAAAACTAGACTGTATCCTACAAAACTAGACTGTATCCTACAAAACTAGACTGTATCCTACAAAACTAGACTGTATCCTACAAAACTAGACTGTATCCTACAAAACTAGACTGTATCCTACAAAACTACTCAGAACTAGGCCGTATCCTGCAGAACTAGGCCGTATCCTGCAGAACTAGGCCGTATCCTACAGAACTAGGCCGTATCCTGCAGAACTAGGCCGTATCCTGCAGAACTAGGCCGTATCCTGCAGAACTAGGCCGTATCCTGCAGAACTAGGCCGTATCCTGCAGAACTAGGCCGTATCCTGCAGAACTAGGCCGTATCCTACAGAACTAGGCTGTATCCTACAGAACTAGGCCGTATCCTACAGAACTAGGCCGTATCCTGCAGAACTAGGCTGTATCCTACAGAACTAGGCTGTATCCTACAGAACTAGGCTGTATCCTACAGAACTAGGCTGTATCCTACAGAACTAGGCCGTATCCTACAGAACTAGGCCGTATCCTGCAGAACTAGGCCGTATCCTGCAGAACTAGGCCGTATCCTGCAGAACTAGGCCGTATCCTACAGAACTAGGCCGTATCCTACAGAACTAGGCCGTATCCTACAGAACTAGACCGTATCCTACAGAACTAGACCGTATCCTACAGAACTAGGCTGTATCCTACCGAACTAGGCTGTATCCTACAGAACTAGGCAGAACTAGGCTGTATCCTACAGAACTTGGCAGAACGTGTTGCTGTCATCATTCTGTTTTTATTTAACCTTTTATTTAACTCGGCAAGTCGGTTAAGAACAACTTGTTATTTACGATGACGACCCACCTGTTCTCGCTGCTTCCTGTTCAGTGTCTCACCGGTGAGATCAGATGTGTGTGGTGTCAGTTAGAGGAGGTTATAGGCTGGTCATGGGGGGGAGGAGAATGGGGCACTTCTCTCTCTAAGGAAATGTACTTCCTACATTTAGGCTATAGTTTACTACACAGCCCAGAAATAAATATTGATCACCTATATGTCTCCGTCTGAAAATCGTCCGTCTCCTTAAAGGTAGGCTGTAAAAATAACTCAAGAGAAGGTCTATCCAACTCCGTTCTTTTCAAACGACATCTAACACATTGATGTAGCCCGGTAATACAGACAGGCTAATACAGACAGGCTAATACAGACAGGCTAATACAGACAGGCTAATACAGACAGGCTAATACAGACAGGCTAATACAGACAGGCTAATACAGACAGGCTAATACAGACAGGCTAATACAGACAGGCTAATACAGACAGGCTAATACAGACAGGCTAATACAGACAGGCTAATACAGACAGGCTAATACAGACAGGCTAATACAGACAGGCTAATACAGACAGGCTAATACAGACAGGCTAATACAGACAGGCTAATACAGACCGGCTAATACAGACCGGCTAATACAGACCGGCTAATACAGACCGGCTAATACAGACCGGCTAATAGAATGGGCCAGGTGACCGTCTCTGGTCAGTTAACCTGTTGAATTTGTTTTGGTCTGGTTGGTATTGCCTGTCGGGTGCTTAAGTTGCTTGCAACCATGTCTGGCAAGTGAGCTGCGTCACACACCTAGAATCACATCGTAGCACTGCGGTTGGGTTTGGGACCAGGTGTTGGGAGTCAGACAGGAAGTCGGCAGCAGGCGTTGTGGTGTGAAGAGGGCAGACCTCTACATGGAGACACGGTCCTTCTGTAGGTTGAAATGACAGAATGTGTCTCTCTGCAGGACTTCATCTTCTTCTGTGATGCCGTGGCGTCCTGGGTCAGCCCTAAAGACGACCTGAGAGACATGTTCTACAAGGTGTGTGGAGGACACAACGCTCTGTCCCAGAAGGCACCTGGTTCCCTTGATCGGCACGTCTGTAGTGTACAGTGGAAGGGAGAGGCCGTTTAGGACACATCCTGGGAAAAGCTTTGCTTGGCCCAGATCAGTGTGTGTGTCTCAGTGTGTGTGTGTCTCTCAGTGTGTGTGTGTGTGTGTGTGTGTGTGTGTGTGTGTGTGTGTGTGTGTGTGTGTGTGTGTGTGTGTTTCTCTCAGTGTGTGTGTGTGTGTTTCTCTCAGTGTGTGTGTGTTTCTCTCAGTGTGTGTGTGTGTTTCTCTCAGTGTGTGTGTGTTTCTCTCAGTGTGTGTGTGTGTCTCTCAGTGTGTGTGTGTCTCTCAGTGTGTGTGTCTCTCAGTGTGTGCGTCTCTGTGTGTGTGTGCGCGTGTGTCTCTCTGTGTGTGTGTGCGTGTGTGTCTCTCTGTGTGTGTGTGTGCGCGTGTGTCTCTGTGTGTGTGTGTGTGCGCGTGTGTCTCTCAGTGTGTGTGCGCGTGTGTCTCTCAGTGTGTGTGTGCGCGTGTGTCTCTCAGTGTGTGTGCGCGTGTGTCTCTCAGTGTGTGTGTGCGCGTGTGTCTCTCAGTGTGTGTGAGTGTGTGTGTGTGTGTAGACTGTATGATAGTGGGATGTTAACCATAATAGTAGAGAATTATTTCAGACATAGTTTCTGTTGTCATTTCTTTGTTGAGGAGTCAAAGTATTTTCTCTCTTTCCTCCCTCCCAGATCCTCCATGGTTTTAAGGACCAGGTAGGAGAGGAGAACTGGCAGCAGTTCTCAGAACAGTTTCCCCCCCAGCTGAAGGAGAGACTGTCTGCCTGCTACGCTGTGTAGAAACCCCCCCTAACCTAACATCAGGTACACACTCGCTTTAAATAGGACCATTCCAATGTTAATTCTGTCACACTGTTCTGGGACACTGTGAAGTCCATGGAGAACAAGAGCACCTCCTCCCAGCTGCCCACTGCACTGAGGCTAGGTAACACGGTCTCCACCGATAAATCCATGATTATCGAAAACTTCAATAAGCACTTCTCAACGGCTGGCCATGCCTTCCGCCTGGCTACTCCAACCTCGGCCAACAGCTCTGCCCCCCCCCCCCCCCCCGCAGCTCCTCGCCCAAGCCTCTCCAGGTTCTCCTTTACCCAAATCCAGATAGCAGATGTTCTGAAAGAGCTGCAAAACCTGGACCCGTACAAATCAGCTGGGCTTGACAATCTGGACCCTCTATTTCTGAAACTATCTGCCGCCATTTTCGCAACCCCTATTACCAGCCTGTTCAACCTCTCTTTCATATCGTCTGAGATCCCCAAGGATTGGAAAGCTGCCGCAGTCATCCCCTCTTCAAAGGGGAGACACCCTGGACCCAAACTGTTATAGACCTATATCCATCCTGCCCTGCCTATCTAAGGTCTTCGAAAGCCAAGTCAACAAACAGGTCACTGACCATCTCGAATCCCACCGTACCTTCTCCTCTGTGCAATCTGGTTTCCGAGCCGGTCACGGGTGCACCTCAGCTACACTCAAGGTACTAAACGATATCATAACCGCCATCAATAAAAGACAGTACTGTGCAGCCGTCTTCATCGACCTCGCCAAGGCTTTCGACTCTGTCAATCACCATATTCTTATCGGCAGACTCAATAGCCTCGGTTTTTCGGATGACTGCCTTGCCTGGTTCACCAATTACTTTGCAGACAGAGTTCAGTGTGTCAAATCGGAGGGCATGCTGTCCGGTCCTCTGTCAGTCTCTATGGGGGTACCTCAGGGTTCAATTCTCAGGCCGACTCTTTTCTCTGTATATATCAATGATGTTGCTCTTGCTACGGGCGATTCCCTGGTCCACCTCTACGCAGACGACACCATTCTATATACTTTTGGCCCGTCATTGGACACTGTGCTATCTAACCTCCAAACGAGCTTCAATGCCACACAGCACTCCTTCCGTGGCCTCCAACTGCTCTTAAACGCGAGTAAAACCAAATGCATGCTTTTCAACCGTTCGCTGCCTGCACCCGCACGCCCGACTAGCATCACCACCCTGGATGGTTCCAACCTAGAATATGTGGACATCTATAAGTACCTAGGTGTCTGGCTAGACTGCAAACTCTCCTTCCAGACTCACATCAAACATCTCCAATCGAAAATCAAATCAAGAGTCGGCTTTCTATTCCGCAACAAAGCCTCCTTCACTCACGCCGCCAAGCTTACCCTAGTAAAACTGACTATCCTACCGATCCTCTACTTCGGCGATGTCATCTACAAAATGGCTTCCAACACTCTGCATCCAGTTTGCTGAGTAGTCTATCACAGTGCCATCCGTTTTGTCACTAAAGGACCTTATACCACCCACCACTGCGACTTGTATGCTCTAGTCGGCTGGCCCTCACTACATATTCGTCGCCAGACCCACTGGCTCCAGGTCATCTACAAGTCCATGCTAGGTAAAGCTCCGCCTTATCTCAGTTCACTGGTCACGATGGCAACACCCATCCGTAGAACGCGCTCCAGCAGGTGTATCTCACTGATCATCCCTAAAGCCAACACCTCATTTGGCCACCTTTCGTTCCAGTACTCTGCTGCCTGTGACTGGAACGAACTGCAAAAATGTCTCCCTCAACAACTTCAAACATCAGCTATCTGAGCAGCTAACCGATCGCTGCAGCTGTACATAGTCTATTGGTAAATAGCCCACCCATTTTCACCTACCTCATCCCCATACTGTTTTTATTTATTTACTCCTCTGCTCTTTTGCACACCAATATCTCTACCTGTACATGACCATCTGATCATTTATCACTCCAGTGTTAATCTGCAAAATTGTATTATTCGCCTTCATGCCTTTTGCACACATTGTATATAGACTGCCCATTTTTTTCTGTGTTATTGACTTGTTAATTGTTTACTCCATGTGTAACTCTGTTGTCTGTTCACACTGCTATGCTTTATTTTGGCCAGGTCGCAGTTGCAAATGAGAACTTGTTCTCAACTAGCCTACCTGGTTAAATAAAGGTGAAATAAAAATAAAATAAAAATAAACACTTTTAGATGGCACTTCCTGGTTGTGATCTTTCTGGCTATTTCCCTCTTTCCCTCTCTCTCCCTCCTCCCTCCCTCCCTCCCCCTCCCTCCCTCCCTCCCTCCCTCCCTCCCTCCCTCCCTCCCTCCCTCCCTCCCTCCCTCCCTCCCTCCCTCCCCCTCCTCTCCCCCTCGCTCTCCCCCTCGCTCTCCCCCTCGCTCTCCCCCTCGCTCTCCCCCTCGCTCCCCCCTCGCTCCCCCTCGCTCTCCCCCTCGCTCTCCCCCTCGCTCTCCCCCTCGCTCTCCCCCTCGCTCTCCCCCTCTTTCTCCCCCTCACTCCCCCTCCCTCTCCCCCTCACTCTCCCTCCCTCTCCAGGTGAGCCAGTAGTAGAGGAGGAAGGTGAAAAGGAATCTCATCCATCTGTGTTAATGCCCTGAACTGATCTGGGAGGAGAGGGACCCATCACGCCATTGGCCGCTCCCCCTGACAGACGGCCCCCACGCCCTATGTATTTCTCCATAGCGGGAGGGTGGGCGGGACTTGGGGAGGGACAGGGGGACACCTCTAGATTAAAGATTAAGGGGACCCAACCAACACAGAGAAACCAACTAAGGTAGGGACAGATAGAGGGGGTACCTACATTCAGAAGGAAAAGGTTCCAACGCAGAAACAGGTAGGGACAGATAGAGAATGAAGAGTGAGGGAAAGAGGGGTAGGTAGAGGCCAGCTAGACTACAGTAGAGATGGGTAGGTAGAGGCCAGCTAGACTACAGTAGAGATGGGTAGGTAGGGGCCAGCTAGACTGCAGTAGAGATGGGTAGGTAGAGGCCAGCTAGACTGCAGTAGAGAGGGGTAGGTAGAGAGACCAGCTAGACTGCAGTAGAGAGGGGTAGGTAGGGGCCAGCTAGACTGCAGTAGAGAGGGGTAGGTAGGTAGAGGCCAGCTAGACTGCAGTAGAGATGGGTAGGTAGAGGCCAGCTAGACTACAGTAGAGAGGGGTAGAGGCCAGCTAGGTAGAGATGGGTAGGTAGAGGCCAGCTAGACTACAGTAGAGATGGGTAGGTAGAGGCCAGCTAGACTACAGTAGAGATGGGTAGGTAGAGGCCAGCTAGACTACAGTAGAGAGGGGTAGGTAGAGGCCAGCTAGACTACAGTAGAGATGGGTAGGTAGAGGCCAGCTAGACTAAAAAATCCACCACACAGAGAGCCATAGACAGAGAGACTGACAGGCACTCCCACAGTAAGACACACACACTTGCAATACATAGAGCTTTGTGTAGATGGCGCTGTTACACTAGTCAGACTCCGACACTACCAGTAAGGGATTAACAGTCAGTGAGGGACAGGCAGCGTGTTGGGGACAGACAGGTAGGTGTCTAGTCTCTGTTTAGCTGTTTTTTTCCGGGGTAAAGGATCTTCTATATGAATGAATATTCCTCCTGTTGTTACTCGATCACTGGTTCACTGCTGATCTCTCCTCCACCAAGCATGTTTTGGTTTCTGTCCTTTCCCTAAGGAATGCTTTCTTCATATAACTATCATGAGAGAATTCTCATGTTCTCTTCTAGATAGCCGGGGGATAACTAACCTCTTAGTTCATACGAGTCATCATTATAAGAGGGAGAGAAATAGGGCTTAAATAATACCTGTTATTCTTACGTAAAGTTAGGAAACTACGGATCACAGTCTCTCGCCTCTAGTTGTACCTGTTTGTGTGTCGTGTCTGAGTTTGTTTACCTATTGTTTACCCTACATGACACTGTTGATTGTTTTAATAAGGTAACGATTTAACACTTGACTCCTCCCACCCTATTGTCCTCCACCTGTAAACTCTGGCCAACTGTGTGTGTGTGTTGCCATAGTGATATCTTGAGGAAAGAGATTAAACCCAGAATTGTTTATCCTGATAACGTGTTACAAGAGGTCCATATTTTGTTGCTTTTTGTTTATTATTTTTTTTATTTGCTGCTACTGTTTTTTTTAGTTTCCATGGTGAGCTTAAATGAACACAAACAAAACATTTGTTTATTTTTAGTTTTGTGGTTTTGCACTTTTAATTTTTTATTTTTGTATTAAGGATTTTTTTAAACTTAAAGGACATCTGAATTCTACCGTCCGTGTTCTATTGTCTCTTACTTACTGGGAAAACAAAAGCTCTATTGTCTCTTACTTACTGGGAAAACAAAAGCTCTGTCTCTTACTTACTGGGAAAACAAAAGCTCTATTGTCTCTTACTTACTGGGAAAACAAAAGCTCTATTGTCTCTTACTAACTGGGAAAACAAAAGTAGGAATACGAAAATGGCAGAAAGTTAGTGAAACTGCGAGTAATCCGCACTTTTACAGCGACTGACTGTGTACGTTTGTATTTTCTAGGGAGAAGAGGTTGTAGCTGGAACTAGCCTACGGTGTGTGTGTGAGAATAGTGTTGTTATCCTTAACTTGTCTTCACTTTGTTCCAAGATAAGAGCACAATGTCCCTCCAACAGGACAGCGGAGCAATGACTCATACAGACAGACGGCAACATCCTCCGTCCCAAATGCCACTCTATTCCCTATATATATATTCCTCATAGAGCTCTGGTCAAAAGTAGTGCATTTTAAAGGGAATGTTGCCGTTTTGTACGCAGGCACAGACACTATCATAGAGTTGGATAGAGGGTGCACATGAACAGAAACGATTATTGAACATGTGCCCTCTAGCCAACTTTATGTACAGCATAGACAGCTGTGAGGTTGTCAGCAGTTTGAGGCCAGGATTCAATCCGATCGGCCCAGCACCTTTTAAAGGCAATGTTCCCACGTTCGTGGAGACCTCATTCACGGTAAACGCTGCTTCTGTCAGCTCAATTGGAAATGACCTTTAAATGTCATGAGTCAGATCTAATGAGGATTTGAATGAATCCCAGCCTTAGTGTCATTAAAGGGGACGTTCAGTATTTTGGCCTTTGGCTTTTAAAGTTACCTGGCTTTAAAAAAAAAAAAAAAAGAAATCGAACCAGGAACTTCAGTTTCTCCTGAACCATTGAATACTTTCAGGATGAGGAACAATCTAACATTAAGTTGTAAAATCCTGAACTTCCCCTTTAATATCCATATTATCTCAGTTTCAGTGAATTTGGACACATTTTGCACAGATGTATAGATGACTGACTGACCAGGACTGTGATCATAGAAGCGATAAACTAATCAATGTACCATTCAACAAAGACGATCTACATCTCGCCCATTCTTCTATCTCTATTTCTATCAGTTTAGATTTTAGCTTTTTGTATCCATTTAAATTGATTTAAAGATGTTTTTTTTTGTCAGGTTTCAATGTTCTGTAGTAGATCGTTTTGGACTCGTTATGATATTGTGATGACTTAATTGGTTCATTAATAAATGCAATCAAGTGTCTTTAGTAAATGAGGGCTCTAACTTATTTACTAACTTATAGAACTTACGGCTTATTGAGGGAAGAAAGAGGGAGGAACAGGGGAGGGAGGGAAGACTGAGGGGGAGGAACAGGGGAGGGAGGGAAGACTGAGGGGGAGGGAGGGAAGACTGAGGGGAGGGAGGGAAGACTGAGGGGAGGGAGGGAAGACTGAGGGGAGGGAGGGAAGACTGAGGGGAGGGAGGGAAGACTGAGGGGGAGGGAGGGAAGACTGAGGGGGGAGGGAAGACTGGGGAGGGAGGGAAGACTGGGGGGAGGAACAGGGGAGGGAGGGAGGGAAGACTGGGGGGGAGGAACAGGGGAGGGAGGGAAGACTGGGGGGAGGAACAGGGTGGGAGGGAGGGAAGACTGGGGGGAGGAACAGGGGAGGGAGGGAGGGAAGACTGAGGGGAGGAACAGGGGAGGGAGGGAGGAAAGACTGAGGGGGGGAACAGGGGAGGGAGGGAGGGAAGACTGAGGGGGAGGAACAGGGGAGGGAGGGAGGGAAGACTGAGGGGGAGGAACAGGGGAGGGAGGGAGGGAAGACTGAGGGGGAGGAACAGGGGAGGGAGGGAGGGAAGACTGAGGGGGAGGAACAGGGGAGGGAGGGAGGGAAGACTGAGGGGGAGGAACAGGGGAGGGAGGGAGGGAAGACTGAGGGGGAGGAACAGGGGAGGGAGGGAGGGAAGACTGAGGGGGAGGAACAGGGGAGGGAGGGAGGGAAGACTGAGGGGGAGGAACATGGGGAGGGAGGGAAGACTGAGGGGGAGGAACATGGGGGAGGGAGGGAAGACTGAGGGGAGGAACAGGGGAGGGAGGGAAGGCTGTAGAAACAAGCATGATCATAATTGTTAAAGTTTTGCAGAATGACTTTAATGTGCTCCAGTATTTCAATGGACTGCTGCCTATGTTAATCTCTACAAACATTCAACTCATTTCTTTGTGGAAATAAATACAAAAGTTTCTTCTTCCAATCATTCCAACTGTTGCCTCCTTGTTATGTTAATGTCATAACCTTTGAACTGCGGCTGCGTAGAACCTGTTGTGTCCCAGTCTGCACCCTATCTGCACCCTATTCCCTATACAGTGCCCTACTGTTGACCAGGGTCCATAGGGCTCTGAAAGGAGTGCAGTAAAAAGGGAACAGGGTGTGTATGTTTCCACGCCGGGTGAATGTGAGCCATGACAGATCTGTCTGTTGTGTGTGTCTGTTTTACAGGAAAGGAGAGAGGAAAAAATGAGTGTGTCGGAGACTGAGAAAGACACTTGTCATGTTCCACACCTCATTCATTTGATAATGATGTCATATCCTGTCTGGGAACACAGACAGCAGTTTTCTGTACACAGAGAACTACGACACACCTGTGTGAGAGAGAGACTCTGTAGCTCAGTTAGTGTGTGTGTGTGTGTGTGTGTGTGTGTGTGAGAGAGAGAGAGAGAGAGAGACTCTGTAGCTCAGTTAGAGCATGGTGCTTTCAAGGGAAGGATAGTGGGATCGATACATACAATGTATACAGACTGTGAGTGGCTTTGGATAAAAGAATCTGCTAAATGGCATCTGTTATTATAGGGGGACACTAATGGACCTCCAGCACATAGAAACCCCCCCCCCGGCAATGTAATTTAGCCACCGTGAACATGAGACACACCCACACTTCACATGTGGGCGAAGTCCCATTGCTACAGAGGACAGGGTTACACCTCACACTACACCAGCAACACCGAGAGGGGAGAGGAAACATAATGGTTGATTATATGATACAGCATCAGGTGTTTCCAGGTCCAGGTTAATATGAGGTGTCCAGGTATAGGTTAATATGAGGTGTCCAGGTATAGGTTAATGTGAGGTGTCCAGGTATAGGTTAATGTGAGGTTACCAGGTATAGGTTAATATGAGGTGTCCAGGTCCAGGTTAATATGAGGTGTCCAGGTATAGGTTAATATGAGGTGTCCAGGTATAGGTTAATATGAGGTGTCCAGGTATAGGTTAATATGAGGTGTCCAGGTATAGGTTAATATGAGGTGTCCAGGTATAGGTTAATATGAGGTGTCCAGGTATAGGTTAATATGAGGTGTCCAGGTATAGGTTAATGTGAGGTGTCCAGGTATAGGTTAATGTGAGGTTACCAGGTATAGGTTAATATGAGGTGTCCAGGTATAGGTTAATGTGAGGTTACCAGGTATAGGTTAATATGAGGTGTCCAGGTTAATATGAGGTGTCCAGGTATAGGTTAATATGAGGTGTCCAGGTATAGGTTAATATGAGGTGTCCAGGTATAGGTTAATATGAGGTGTCCAGGTATAGGTTAATATGAGGTGTCCAGGTATAGGTTAATATGAGGTGTCCAGGTATAGGTTAATATGAGGTGTCCAGGTATAGGTTAATATGAGGTGTCCAGGTATAGGTTAATATGAGGTGTCCAGGTATAGGTTAATATGAGGTTACCAGGTATAGGTTAATGTGAGGTTACCAGGTATAGGTTAATGTGAGGTTACCAGGTATAGGTTAATGTGAGGTTACCAGGTATAGGTTAATGTGAGGTTACCAGGTATAGGTTAATGTGAGGTTACCAGGTATAGGTTAATGTGAGGTTACCAGGTATAGGTTAATATGAGGTGTCCAGGTATAGGTTAATATGAGGTGTCCAGGTATAGGTTAATGTGAGGTTACCAGGTATAGGTTAATGTGAGGTTACCAGGTATAGGTTAATGTGAGGTTACCGTGTCCAGGTATAGGTTAATGTGAGGTGTCCAGGTATAGGTTAATATGAGGTGTCCAGGTATAGGTTAATATGAGGTGTCCAGGTATAGGTTAATGTGAGGTTACCAGGTATAGGTTAATGTGAGGTTACCAGGTATAGGTTAATGTGAGGTTACCAGGTATAGGTTAATGTGAGGTTACCAGGTATAGGTTAATGTGAGGTTACCAGGTCCAGGTATAGGTTAATGTGAGGTTACCAGGTCCAGGTATAGGTTAATGTGAGGTTACCAGGTCCAGGTTAATGTGAGGTTACCAGGTATAGGTTAATGTGAGGTTACCAGGTATAGGTTAATGTGAGGTGTCCAGGTATAGGTTAATGTGAGGTGTCCAGGTATAGGTTAATGTGAGGTGTCCAGGTATAGGTTAATAATTCCTATAGCTCCTCCCACCAGCCTCCGTGTGTGTGTGTGTGTGTGTGTGTGTCGCCTAACCACAGACTATCGCTGCAGCGCAGCACCAGGCGCCCCGCAGTAACCCTTCCGTCTAAGCGCAGCCTGGACGTACCAAAATATGCCCTTTCTCCCTCCCTCCTTCAACTAAATGTACTCCTGCAGATGAAGAATGTTTTGGTCTACTCGTCACAATACGAAGCAATTCTGAGGGCGCTGTTCGCTATGCGTCATGTTCCATTTCACCGGTAATGGCACGTGGCCCGCTTGGTATTCCAGCACTGAGAAGGGGGTAAAGTAACTGGGGAGTAAATTGCTACTACATTGAACAATATCCTTCACATCCCAATATATTCAACTAGATTTAAGGTGCTCTACAACGTGTGACATTTAGACCTAGGAGTGTTAAAAAGCTACAACATCTCTGGTTATAGGACACTTACCGCGGTGAAGTATTTTGTAAATGGAAAAAATCCTGAACACTATTTACAATTTTCATTTTTTTTTTGACCTTGTTTTTACTCCGTTCTTCTCGCACTCTCCGGTGGCTCGGAGAAAGGTTTTCGGTTAACCCGTCTTTTTACGACACGCGGGACTGGAGCTGCTAATGTGTGTGCGAACAAAGGCAACGATCAGCGCGCTCTGACAGGACAGGGAATTCATTTTGACTGACGTCAGAGGTATAGGTCCTCCTTTCTCCGGAGAGAGAGAGAGCACGAGAGAAACAGTACGTGTGTGTGTGTGTGTTTGCACAGCCATACACTATAAGAGACCAGTCAAGGCCACACCATAATGAGGCTGAAGTCACTGTACAACTTTACACTTCAAGGGTCTTTATTGTCAGGGGAAACATGTTAACGTTGCCAAAGCAAGTGAATAGATAATAAACAGAAGATAAATAAACAATAAAAATGAACAGTAAACATTACACTCACAAAAGTTCCAAAATAATAGATAGATAATGCCATATTATGTCTATGCACAGTGTTGTTACGATGTGCAAATACTTAAAGTACAAAAGGGAAAATAAATTAACAAATATAGGTTGCCCTTTTCTTGTGGCAACAGGTCACAAATCTTGCTGCTGTGATGGGACACTGTGGTATTTCACCCAGTAGAAATGGGAGTTTATATAAAATAAAATTCTAAACTTATTTTCACAGTCAGAGCTCGTTTTTTCCCAGTTGTCTTGAATGCAGTAAAGTCTGAGATTTCCTAGTTCCAAGTTCCCAGTTGTTTTGAATGAAGCAGAAGTCATGCTGGATTGGCAGCGTGGCCAATGCATTCATCCTTTTCTGGCCCATGGTGTTGGGTGTGAATGTTTATCCTTTTAAACTCGGAAAAGAGACCCTTTCAGACCGATGTTTAAACCCAGACTTGAACCACACACCCTCTCCACCGAACAGCAGGCAGGGGAAACTAAAGAGTGATTGCTTTGCAACGCTTGCACTTAGCCATCGATTCCTTCCAAACCACTCATTGTTGAATTTGCGATTTCAGACTTGTTGTATAATGTTTATGTCCAATGGCCGATGAGCACCGATACATTGTATCTATAATTTCTCTTCATATGACAAGGATTGAAAAGGATTTGCCGGGAGATGGTCAACTTGATTCATGATGATGACTGCTTGTCCAGCTTGCTAGCTAAGACTATGAAAGTATGTTGTCATGATCAGTCCAATCAAAGCTACAGTAGATATGATGACATCATTTTATCTGTGACCAATGACCTTGAGCCTTCTTGGAAGGGCACTTCTAATGTAAATCTATGGCAGCACCCAAGGGAGCTTGAATTGCCTAGATCTCCCCCTGTAGATTTGGCAGTGACATAGTGTCCCCATGAGTGACAGAACACTGAGCCAATCACGGTGCAACTATAGAGAAGATAACTAACGCCTACGCTCTGTATTCCCGCTGGCTGCCCCTCCACCACAGACAGCACTGGGCTGGGCTGAAACACCTGCATTTTGGAGCTGCCTGACTAAGAAAGACACCATGTCTGTATGCGCCCTTATCTAACTCAAGGGTTTTTTGCAATGTGTGTGTGTCAGAGATTGTACCTTTATTACAGCCCCAGAATAGAATAGGACTGAGACAATGAAGGAGAGAGAGACAGACTGAGACAATGAAGGAGAGAGAGAGACAGACTGAGACAATGGAGGAGAGATGTAAATAGAGAGACAGACTGAGACAATGAAGGAGAGAGGTAAAAGAGAGAGACAGACTGAGACAGTGAAGGAGAGGTAAAGAGAGAGACAGACTGAGACAATGAAGGAGAGAGAGAGACAGAATGAGACAATGGAGGAGAGATGTAAATAGAGAGACAGACTGAGACAATGAAGGAGAGAGGTAAAAGAGAGAGACAGACTGAGACAGTGAAGGAGAGGTAAAGAGAGAGACAGACTGAGACAATGAAGGAGAGAGAGAGACAGACTGAGACAATGGAGGAGAGATGTAAATAGAGAGACAGACTGAGACAATGAAGGAGAGAGGTAAAAGAGAGAGACAGACTGAGACAGTGAAGGAGAGAGGTAAAGAGAGAGACAGACTGAGACAATGAAGGAGAGAGGTAAAGAGAGAGACAGACTGAGACAATGAAGGAGAGAGGTAAAGAGAGACAGACTGAGACAATGAAGGAGAGGTAAAGAGAGAGACAGACTGAGACAATGAAGGAGAGAGGTAAAGAGAGAGAGACAGACAGACAATGAAGGAGAGGTAAAGAGAGAGAGACAGACTGAGACAATGGAGGAGAGAGGTAAGAGAGAGAGAGAGACAGACTGAGACAATGAAGGAGAGGTAAAGAGAGAGAGACAGACTGAGACAATGAAGGAGAGAGGTAAAGAGAGAGACAGACTGAGACAATGAAGGAGAGAGGTAAAGAGAGAGACAGACTGAGACAATGAAGGAGAGGTAAAGAGAGAGAGAGACAGACTGAGACAATGAAGGAGAGAGGTAAAGAGAGAGAGACAGACTGAGACAATGAAGGAGAGAGGTAAAGAGAGAGAGACAGACTGAGACAATGAAGGAGAGAGGTAAAGAGACAGAGACAGACTGAGACAATGAAGGAGAGAGGTAAAGAGAGAGACAGACTGAGACAATGAAGGAGAGAGGTAAAGAGAGAGAGACAGACAGACAATGAAGGAGAGGTAAAGAGAGAGAGACAGACTGAGACAATGGAGGAGAGAGGTAAGAGAGAGAGAGAGACAGACTGAGACAATGAAGGAGAGGTAAAGAGAGAGAGACAGACTGAGACAATGAAGGAGAGAGGTAAAGAGAGAGACAGACTGAGACAATGAAGGAGAGAGGTAAAGAGAGAGACAGACTGAGACAATGAAGGAGAGGTAAAGAGAGAGAGAGACAGACTGAGACAATGAAGGAGAGGTAAAGAGAGAGAGAGACAGACTGAGACAATGAAGGAGAGAGGTAAATAGAGACAGATACAGGTGGTCTCCATGTGTTCCTCTCTGACTTGTACAGTTTATATTACTGCTCATAAACACTCACTGATGAAAGACAACACACACTATGCTGTTGAAAGACTGTCTGCCAGTCTATATACATTGCCATGTGTTACATTGCCATGTGTTACATTGCCATGTCTGTGAAGAGCTGCTTTGTAAAATCAAGCTCAATAAACCAGCACGAAAGTCATGGGGGGAAATGAGGCTGAACGCTACGCACACACACGTAAACACACACCAGCGCACACACACACCCGCGTAAACACACCATCGCACACACCCGCGTAAACACCTACAGGGAGAGAGAAAGAGTGTGTGTTTACAGTGAACTTGTTTTATGTGTTTGCCTTTTCATGTGTAAATGTGTTAGACTTCCTGTTTGTCTGTACAGTGTTTGTCCTCCTCCAATGCTGTTGTTGCCCCTTCTAGCAGATACTGTGTGTCATTAAGCAGCTGTTGTTCAGGCTGCTCTATCACTTCCTGCAACACGGCCCCCTGAGACACAGGTCTAGGATCAGGTTCCACCACTCACAACCAATGTGCGCAGCTCCCCAGGGACGGCTTCTGCGCAGAAATAAAACCAGCCGGTGCAGAGAAGCACGAGATGGAACCTTCCTCAACTGTCTAGTTCTCCCCGTTAGTTAAACACTATCAACCCTTTACTGTGGGAATTGTGATCGAATCAACGCAATATTAGCTACTTTCAATGCAACATACCGAAACAAAACCAACGATTCAAGAGACTTTGTTGTAGACAGAACTCACTCTAGTCTAAACAGCGCCGTAACCAATCAGAGCTGCAGTAAGGCCTATATGCAAATAAACCACTACCATACCTGTGCCTTCACGTTGAACGTGCCTGTCTTTACAGAATCAGCGGTCGCGAGTAGATGAGCTTGTTTTGAGATCAAAGAGAGAGATGCATGTAGCCACCTGTGCACATTTGTTCATATCCTTTGCTAGTTAGTGAGTTATTATCCCAGTTATAGATCAGTTGTTATTAGCCCAGTTATAGATCAGTTGTTATTAGCCCAGTTATAGATCAGTTGTTATTAGCCCAGTTATAGATCAGTTGTTATTAGCCCAGTTATAGATCAGTTGTTATTATCCCAGTTATAGATCAGTTGTTATTAGCCCAGTTATAGATCAGTTGTTATTAGCCCAGTTATAGATCAGTTGTTATTAGCCCAGTTATAGATCAGTTGTTATTAGCCCAGTTATAGATCAGTTGTTATTAGCCCAGTTATAGATCAGTTGTTATTAGCCCAGTTATAGATCAGTTGTTATTAGCCCAGTTATAGATCAGTTGTTATTAGCCCAGTTATAGATCAGTTGTTATTAGCCCAGTTATAGATCAGTTGTTATTAGCCCAGTTATAGATCAGTTGTTATTAGCCCAGTTATAGATCAGTTGTTATTAGCCCAGTTATAGATCAGTTGTTATTAGCCCAGTTATATAGATCAGTTGTTATTAGCCCAGTTATAGATCAGTTGTTATTAGCCCAGTTATAGATCAGTTGTTATTAGCCCAGTTATAGATCAGTTGTTATTAGCCCAGTTATAGATCAGTTGTTATTAGCCCAGTTATAGATCAGTTGTTATTAGCCCAGTTATAGATCAGTTGTTATTAGCCCAGTTATAGATCAGTTGTTATTAGCCCAGTTATAGATCAGTTGTTATTAGCCCAGTTATAGATCAGTTGTTATTAGCCCAGTTATAGATCAGTTGTTATTAGCCCAGTTATAGATCAGTTGTTATTAGCCCAGTTATAGATCAGTTGTTATTATAGATCCCAGTTATAGATCAGTTGTTATTAGCCCAGTTATAGATCAGTTGTTATTAGCCCAGTTATAGATCAGTTGTTATTAGCCCAGTTATAGATCAGTTGTTATTAGCCCAGTTATAGATCAGTTGTTATTAGCCCAGTTATAGATCAGTTGTTATTAGCCCAGTTATAGATCAGTTGTTATTAGCCCAGTTATAGATCAGTTGTTATTAGCCCAGTTATAGATCAGTTGTTATTAGCCCAGTTATAGATCAGTTGTTATTAGCCCAGTTATAGATCAGTTGTTATTAGCCCAGTTATAGATCAGTTGTTATTAGCCCAGTTATAGATCAGTTGTTATTAGCCCAGTTATAGATCAGTTGTTATTAGCCCAGTTATAGATCAGTTGTTATTAGCCCAGTTATAGATCAGTTGTTATTAGCCCAGTTATAGATCAGTTGTTATTAGCCCAGTTATAGATCAGTTGTTATTAGCCCAGTTATAGATCAGTTGTTATTAGCCCAGTTATAGATCAGTTGTTATTATCCCAGTTATAGATCAGTTGTTATTAGCCCAGTTATAGATCAGTTGTTATTAGCCCAGTTATAGATCAGTTGTTATTAGCCCAGTTATAGATCAGTTGTTATTAGCCCAGTTATAGATCAGTTGTTATTAGCCCAGTTATAGATCAGTTGTTATTAGCCCAGTTATAGATCAGTTGTTATTAGCCCAGTTATAGATCAGTTGTTATTAGCCCAGTTATAGATCAGTTGTTATTAGCCCAGTTATAGATCAGTTGTTATTAGCCCAGTTATAGATCAGTTGTTATTAGCCCAGTTATAGATCAGTTGTTATTAGCCCAGTTATAGATCAGTTGTTATTAGCCCAGTTATAGATCAGTTGTTATTAGCCCAGTTATAGATCAGTTGTTATTAGCCCAGTTATAGATACGTTTGAGTCAGCAGTAGGGGAGTGTTTGTTTCCTACAAGACACAACACGTGTGCATTTCTAGACATAATTTGAAAAGCAAGTCCGGTAAAGAGCTTGTTTGTCTTAAAGGGGTAGTGTTGTATTTTGAGACAGGCTTGAATAAGCTAAGTAGCCAATCGGCAGAGGGAAGCATAATTAGTCTGATTCTCTGTAATAATGGGATGAGAATAATAATGCATTTTATTTCATAAAGTGGTTTCTTGCATCAAACGACTCAACAACATTTTCAGTCGCCTCCTTGTCTGAAGGACAAGTGGATAAACAGGTTCATGTCAACAAGCCCTGAATGTGTTTTTCAAACGTCTCATAGAATGTAGCCAACATTGAACACCACACATTGGCTGCTACTGTAGGCTGAATGATAGAACAGCTATTTCCATGTTAAAATGTTATGAGATGCATTTTCTCCATTGTTTTTGATGGTAGACCCCTCTGGTTGGTCTACAAATAGACACACTGGGCTTCTTGGCCACTGTTAAAATAGTCAATTAAAGCAGGTACAGCCTCAGTGTCCACAGTAAACGCGTGCTGGACCTGAAATTTGCTCAGCCCCGGAAAGAATATTAAAGGGAACATTGCTCACAACTCTGTTGTTAAGGCTCCTCTATCACTTCCTGCAGCATGGCCCCCCTTAGACACAGGTCTCAGATCAGGTTACACCACTCACAACTCAATCATTAATCATTAGGGGAGTCTAATACACAGCTGGCCTTACATCAGTGTCTATGGGCAACTTCATCCTACTTCTGGGGTGTATTCAGGGACGTGAAACACTTTGAACGTTGCAGATAGAAATAGATTGAATAGAGTTCACACCAATTTCTGTTCTATTGGACAGGCAATAATTTCTGTTCTACATGATACATTTCCATCTGAATGTTCTGTCGGTTACATCCTCCTGAGAAGACCACTGTTTAGCATGTCTCTGTTGAATCAATTAATCAAACGTTATTTATACAGCACATTATATACAACACATGCGGTTCAATGTGCTTATCATAATAATAATAAAGACTGCCCCTGTAATTCATTGACTGGGGAGTTGTCTCCATCTGGTGGCCACAGCATGTAACTGCACATCTCTGAGCTAGTGAGACCATACACTTGTTCCTGCTTTCAATTTTCACATGTCTACATGTTTGGCATCACTGCCTTTGACAAGTGGGATCTATCTACCATATATCACTTTAAAATATGTGAGAAAATGTCCCCTCAAAACACATTTAAGAATTATTCTAGATCATATTAATTGTGAAGAGATGGAGAGAAACCATACCACTGCTCATCTACAACAATACATAACGACAGTATTATACATTTATTTTGTCATTTTATTTCATATTAATGTCCAGTCCACTTTGTGTTCAAATAATAGCCTTGGTTACAGTATATTCATATTTACAACTGGAGAGATTATCAAATTTAAAGTAACTTAGTTACATTAGATACAAATCTACAACTGGAGAGATGATCAAATTAAAAGTAACTAAGTTACATTAGATACAAATCTACAACTGGAGAGATTATCAAATTAAAAGTAAATTAGTTACATTGGATACAAATCTACAACTGGAGGGATGATCAAATTAAAAGTAACTAAGTTACATTAGATACAAATCTACAACTGGAGAGATTATCAAATTAAAAGTAAATTAGTTACATTGGATACAAATCTACAACTGGAGGGATGATCAAATTAAAAGTAAAGCCGGGATTCAATCCGATCACTCTTTGTCAGCTATTCACCATTTAAAGGGAAAGTTCCCGCGATCGCAGAAGACCGCATTCACGGCAAATTCTGCACATGTCGGCTTAATTGTTAATTACCTTTAAATGTCATCCGTGCTACAATGCAGATCTAGCGCTGATCTGATTGACTCCGGCAATGAGACATCGGTCTGCACTGAAACTAGCTTAGCTTCGTATCCAGCTAGTCAAACGAACTAAAATGGATCCATTTATTAATTCCTCTAAAAAGAGATGAATGTTTGAGGACAATGAAAGTGGGATACAACCACAAACAATAATATGATTCAACAAATATAAACATATCTAGAGCTTAACCTTTAAGGTTAAGATCCTCACATTTCCTCCTTCAACTCAGAGTTCTGTTCTGGGCAGCAGAGACAGACAAAGCATTTCCTCCTTCAACTCAGAGTTCTGTTCTGGACAGCAGAGACAGACAAAGCATTTCCTCCTTCAACTCAGAGTTCTGTTCTGGACAGCAGAGACAGACAAAGCATTTCGTCCTTCAACTCAGAGTTCTGTTCTGGACAGCAGAGACAGACAAAGCATTTCGTCCTTCAACTCAGAGTTCTGTTCTGGACAGCAGAGACAGACAAAGCATTTCCTCCTTCAACTCAGAGTTCTGTTCTGGACAGCAGAGACAGACAAAGCATTTCCTCCTTCAACTCAGAGTTCTGTTCTGGACAGCAGAGACAGACAAAGCTAACTGGGGATGTCTTACTTTCTAACCGGACATTGTAACAGAATAAAAACCAAATATTTAAATACTAGAAGAACACAGTTTGTAAACAAATTGCTAATAATATCACAGAATAATATAACTCAGTCATAATCACATGTGTTTTTATCTTAATGGCTAACCGTTCAGGCATTTGTTGGCCAACACATTGACACAAGTCTCTCTCTGCAGTTTAGGCAACATTTCTGCAGTAGAGTTCAGTCAACCCAATGCAATGCACCCAATTCCCAACGTGTCTCCTCTTCACTCATCACACAGGACTTCAGTAACTCGTATCTCTTCATCTGAAAATCCATTGAGATCCTGGACTTTCCTTCTCTCCCTCTATGACGCTCATCACACTCATTCAGACGTCCGTGTCTCTGTTTCTCAGACTCTCTTCATCTCACGGTCAGGTGACTTTGATTCATCCCCTCAGTCTGTCCATCATTCAGACGTCCGTGTCTCTGTTTCTCAGACTCTCTTCATCTCACGGTCAGGTGACTTTGATTCATCCCCTCAGTCTGTCCATCATTCAGACGTCCGTGTCTCTGTTTCTCAGACTCTCTTCATCTCACGGTCAGGTGACTTTGATTCATCCCCTCAGTCTGTCCATCATTCAGACGTCCGTGTCTCTGTTTCTCAGACTCTCTTCATCTCACGGTCAGGTGACTTTGATTCATCCCCTCAGTCTGTCCATCATTCAGACGTCCGTGTCTCTGTTTCTCAGACTCTCTTCATCTCACGGTCAGGTGACTTTGATTCATCCCCTCAGTCTGTCCATCATTCAGACGTCCTCGTCTCTGTTTCTCAGACTCTCTTCATCTCACGGTCAGGTGACTTTGATTCATCCCCTCAGTCTGTCCATCATTCAGACGTCCGTGTCTCTGTTTCTCAGACTCTCTTCATCTCACGGTCAGGTGACTTTGATTCATCCCCTCAGTCTGTCCATCATTCAGACGTCCGTGTCTCTGACGTGATGTGGTTCCTACGTACCTCATTTATACATCCGAGAAGCTCGCTTCTATACTCTCAAAAGGGCTATGTAGAACCATTTGTCCCTGTAGAACCCTTTGGAAAAGGTACCAGGTAGAACCTGGTCAGGTCAGACGATAACCCCTTTAGGTTCCAAACAGCAGCCTTTCAAGAGTTCTATTTGGAACAAGAGGTTCTATGTGGAACAAGAGGTTCTATGTGGAACCAAAAAGGGTTCAATATGACCTGAATAGAGTTCCGTCTGGAACTCTGGACAATAGCGGTCGGCATCGCAGTCTCGTGAAACCATAGATTTATTGTGCCTTGGAGTTAGATCTTAGCGCAGCATCTGCTGTGACCGTGAAGTCCAATCCGCGAGAGGAAGACCCGGCCACAGGGGTCACATCTGTAAGCCGCCCGGATGTTGTGGTGTCCTGACGCTCTTACCTCAGTCAGTGAGATCTAATAAAACTAGGATCAGACCCTTCCCTATACAATTTATTGTATTCATTATGACATAAAAAAATAATAACTCAAAACTGATCCTAGATCAGTACTCCTACTTTGAGACACTTTGTGGATACGGGCCCACATCTCAGTCTTTTGGGAAACAATCCACCCTGTTTATCTGTGGAGGGTGAAGAGGTGAGGTTCGGTGTGGCGGTTGGGCCAGTGAATGTTTCTTACTAGTTGCTGTAGAAGGAAAAAAAACTTTCAGTAAAGTCACAGCTCTGAGAAACGTTTAGGAGCCATGGAAACAGAGCCATGGAAACAAGAGCCATGGAGACAAGTGGAACTGAGTCAATTATCCTGGCTAAATACATCAACATGATTTATCCTCATCCCAAGGTACTGTAATAATCCCTAGTCGTGGTATATGGAGGTGTAGCGGACATGGGGCGGTCATGGCTGCTCATGGTCACGTGATGAGGGAGCCCCGGTTGTGACTTCACAATAAGTGTTGGCCCTCAGACCGAAGGGAATTTCCTCTTTGTCTCATGGTTAAGATGTTGGTTTGTCCCGTGGGAGACCAGGTTTCAGATCCTGCCGGGGACAGAGGCTTTCTGTGTTTTTCTCAGAGTTGTTTCAGAGCCACTGCAGCCTTTTATCTTGATTGGCTGGTGAAGCTCTGTCACATGACACACCATAACGAATCACCTCTCACCACAGAACATTGGCTGGTGAAGCTCTGTCACATGACACACCATAACGAATCACCTCTCACCACAGAACATTGGCTGGTGAAGCTCTGTCACATGACACACCATAACGAATCACCTCTCACCACAGAACATTGGCTGGTGAAGCTCTGTCACATGACACACCATAACGAATCACCTCTCACCACAGAACATTGGCTGGTGAAGCTCTGTCACATGACACACCATAACGAATCGCCTCTCACCACAGAACATTGGCTGCCTTTTTCTATTAATTTCCCACGATGAAATTGTCTCCGGGCTGATGATCTACTGCGCACGGCCAACATTGGTTGTGGTGTGTCCCTGTGACAGACCTTTATCAACCTTGAGGGCCTTAAGAACATTGTTGTGAAGGTTCTGTGTGGTTCTGTGTGGTTCTCAGAAGTTGCTGAAGATCTCCTGTTTCTTGCTCCAGTCCATAGGGGGCGCTCTCTTCTTGCCGTGTTGGGCCCTCTCTTTGGCCTCGGCTGCCGTGGGGCTCAGATGCAGTCCGCTGTCCAGGAACGGGTCTGAAACACGGCGTTCATAATCCTCAGGGACCTAGAGAGATACA
Organism: Oncorhynchus gorbuscha; assembly: GCF_021184085.1. Taxonomy (NCBI): domain Eukaryota; kingdom Metazoa; phylum Chordata; class Actinopteri; order Salmoniformes; family Salmonidae; genus Oncorhynchus; species Oncorhynchus gorbuscha. The sequence goes on along the minus strand of NW_025747950.1, from coordinate 16,081 downwards.
CACACACACACACACACACACACACACACACACACACACACACACACACACACACACACACACACACACACACACACACACACACACACACACACACACACACACACACACACACACACAGGTATTCAGATACACACACACACACACACACACACACACACACACACACACACACACACACACACACACACACACACACACACACACACACACACACACACACACACACACACACACACACACACGTATTCAGATACACATATTATTTGAATATTTGATGATTCAACTTTTTAGTTAAAAAAATAAATACACAGCCCAAAACCAGTCATTTTATTTGAGTATTTTAATGTTTATTTGTAAAAACCAAATAGTCTACCAAATTGTATTTGAGAGTATTTTCAAATACTTATTTCAAATACTATTTTCAAATACTTATTTCAAATACTATTTTCAAATACCTGAGTTAAATGTATGGCAGTGTATTTGAGTCAGTGTATTTGTGTATTTTCAAAATACATACAAAATATTAAACTACTTGTCTTTTCCAATAAAATATATTTGAATACTTACTTTGAATGTATGTGAAAGTAACTGAGATATTTGAAATAGTATTTGAACCCAGTTCTGCACATATTACATACGTGTTACATATGTGTTACATACATTTTACATATTACATACAACAAACCATGAATTTACTACAGGATACACACACACATACACACCTGAATGCTCATGTCTGAGCTGCTGAATTCTGATTGGGTAGTCGAGCCACGTGAGTACTGGGATTTGGTCTGTGAATTGGGCGAGCCGTTTGTGATTGGTGAGCCCGTCAGGGTGACGTTGATGATTGGTGGATCCATTGGAGGGAGATCAGTGGTTGAAGAGGGGGTGGGTGGGGCGCTGTCTGTCATTGGCTCGTCCACATAGACCTCTGGAACGCAGGAACAAACCACATGAGCAACTTGACAAAATCCTTAGAGATGAATCCTTCAAACGGAAGTATGTTTGTGGTCATTAATGGTTTAGATGCAAATATGAGTCGTGTGTGTGGATGAGAGAGAGAGAGAGAGAGAGAGAGAGAGAGAGAGAGAGAGAGAGAGAGAGAGAGAGAGAGAGAGAGAGAGAGAGAGAGAGAGAGAGAGAGAGAGAGAGAGAGAGAGAGAGAGAGAGAGAGAGAGAGAGAGACATCCTTTGACCTCTGACATGTGTGCTGGTGGGCGTGACCCCGAGCCTCTTGAACAGCTCGTCTGTTTCCGCGTCGACCACCAGGAGGCGTGTCTCGTCCCCCCCGCCACGTATAAACGCCACCACCTCTGAGTGTCTCAACGCCTCGATGTTCACTCCATTCACCTGGGGGAGGAGAGGAGGATGAATTCATGAGTGAATGGATGATGTTATTAGCCACATGTCAAATGTTTATAGAGCTGCCTCAACCATTGGCCTCCATTCACCTGGGGGAGGAGAGGAGGATGAATTCATTAGTGAATGGATGATGTTATTAGCCACATGTAAAATGTTTATAGAGCTGCCTCAACCATTGGCCTCCATTCACCTGGGGGAGGAGAGGAGGATGAATTCATTAGTGAATGGATGATGTTATTAGCCACATGTCAAATGTTTATAGAGCTGCCTCAACCATTGGCCTCCATTCACCTGGGGGAGGAGAGGAGGATGAATTCATTAGTGAATGGATGATGTTATTAGCCACATGTCAAATGTTTATAGAGCTGCCTCAACCATTGGCCTCCTGTCATGCAGGTGAAAGAGGACCCAAAAGCGACTTGGCGAAAACAGAGTCTTTAATCCAGTAAAGTAAATACAATAAAAAAAAACACAACTTTCACTCGAAATGACGAGGACAAACTGGAGACTCGATCTTGAACAGCAGGTGAACAGCAGGTTGCCTCGGGAAGGCACTTGAACCAAACAGACTCAGACACCTGCTCACCACGCAGCATCTGAGGGAAACACGACACGACAGGGCGATACACAAACACAGCACGGTGAATTCTAGACAAGGAACCGACAGGGCAGAAACGGAAAACAAGAAGAGAAATAGGGACTCTAATCAGGGAAAAGGATCGGGAACAGGTGTGGGAAGACTAAATGATGATTAGGGGAATAGGAACAGCTGGGAGCAGGAACGGAACGATAGAGAGAAGAGAGAGCGAGAGAGTGAGAGAGGGAGGGGGGAGAGAGAGGGATAGAAAGAGGGAAAGAACCTAATAAGACCAGCAGAGGAAAACGAATAGAATGGGAAGCACAGGGACAAGACATGATAATAAATGACAAAACATGACAGTACCCCCCCACTCACCGAGCGCCTCCTGGCGCACTCGAGGAGGAATCCTGGCGGCAACGGAGGAAATCATCAATGAGTGAACGGTCCAGCACGTCCCGAGACGGAACCCAACTCCTCTCCTCAGGACCGTAACCCTCCCAATCCACTAAGTATTGGTGACCCCGTCCCCGAGAACGCATGTCCATGATCTTATGTACCTTGTAAATAGGTGCGCTCTCGACAAGGACGGGAGGGGGGGGAGGGAAGACGAACGGGGGTGCGAAGAAAGGGCTTAACACAGGAGACATGGAAGACAGGATGGACGCGACGAAGATGTCGCGGAAGAAGCAGTCGCACAGCGACAGGATTGACGACCTGGGAGACACGGAACGGACCAATGAACCGCGGAGTCAACTTACGAGAAGCTGTCGTAAGGGGAAGGTTGCGAGTGGAAAGCCACACTCTCTGGCCGCAACAATACCTTGGACTCTTAATCCTGCGTTTATTGGCGGCTCTCACAGTCTGTGCCCTGTAACGGCAAAGTACAGACCTCACCCTCCTCCAGGTGCGCTCACAACGTTGGACAAACGCTTGAGCGGAGGGAACGCTGGACTCGGCAAGCTGGGATGAGAACAGAGGAGGCTGGTAACCCAGACTACTCTGAAACGGAGATAACCCGGTAGCAGACGAAGGAAGCGAATTGTGAGCGTATTCTGCCCAGGGGAGCTGTTCTGCCCAAGACGCAGGGTTTCTGAAAGAAAGGCTGCGTAGTATGCGACCAATCGTCTGATTGGCCCTCTCTGCTTGACCGTTAGACTGGGGATGAAACCCGGAAGAGAGACTGACGGACGCACCAATCAAACGACAGAACTCCCTCCAAAACTGTGACGTGAATTGCGGGCCTCTGTCTGAAACGGCGTCTAACGGGAGGCCATGAATTCTGAACACATTCTCGATAATGATTTGTGCCGTCTCCTTAGCGGAAGGAAGTTTAGCGAGGGGAATGAAATGTGCCGCCTTAGAGAACCTATCGACAACCGTAAGAATCACAGTCTTCCCCGCAGACAAAGGCAGACCGGTAATGAAGTCTAGGGCGATGTGAGACCATGGTCGAGAAGGAATGGGGAGCGGTCTGAGACGACCGGCAGGAGGAGAGTTACCCGACTTAGTCTGCGCGCAGTCCGAACAAGCAGCCACGAAACGGCGCGTGTCACGCTCCTGAGTCGGCCACCAAAAGCGCTGGCGAATAGACGCAAGAGTGCCTCGAACACCGGGATGACCAGCTAACTTGGCAGAGTGAGCCCACTGAAGAACAGCCAGACGAGTGGAAACAGGAACGAAAAGGAGGTTACTAGGACAAGCGCGCGGCGACGCAGTGTGCGTGAGTGCTTGCTTAACCTGTCTTTCAATTCCCCAGACTGTCAACCCGACAACACGCCCATAAGGAAGAATCCCCTCGGGATCAGTAGAAGCCACAGAAGAACTAAACAGACGGGATAAGGCATCAGGCTTGGTGTTCTTGCTACCCGGACGGTAAGAAATCACAAACTCAAACGAGCGAAAAACAACGCCCAACGAGCTTGACGGGCATTAAGTCGTTTGGCAGAACGGATGTACTCAAGGTTCTTATGGTCTGTCCAAACGACAAAAGGAACGGTCGCCCCCTCAACCACTGTCGCCATTCGCCTAGGGCTAAGCGGATGGCGAGCAGTTCACGGTTACCCACATCATAGTTGCGCTCAGATGGCGACAGGCGATGAGAAAAATAAGCGCAAGGATGAACCTTATATCGTCAGACTGGAAGCGCTGGGATAGAATGGCTCCCACGCCTACCTCTGAAGCGTCAACCTCGACAATGAATTGTCTAGTGACGTCAGGAGTAACGAGGATAGGAGCGGACGTAAAACGTTCTTTTAGAAGATCAAAAGCTCCCTGGGCGGAACCGGACCACTTAAAACACGTCTTGACAGAAGTAAGAGCTGTGAGAGGGGCAGCAACTTGACCGAAATTACGAATGAAACGCCGATAGAAATTAGCGAAACCTAAAAGCGCTGCAACTCGACACGTGACCTTGGAACGGGCCAATCACTGACAGCTTGGACCTTAGCGGAATCCATCTGAATGCCTTCAGCGGAAATAACGGAACCGAGAAAAGTAACGGAGGAGACATGAAAAGAGCACTTTTCAGCCTTTACGTAGAGACAATTCTCTAAAAGGCGCTGTAGAACACGTCGAACGTGCTGAACATGAATCTCGAGTGACGGTGAAAAAATCAGGATATCGTCAAGATAGACAAAAACAAAGATGTTCAGCATGTCTCTCAGAACATCATTAACTAATGCCTGAAAAACAGCTGGCGCATTGGCGAGACCAAACGGCAGAACCCGGTACTCAAAATGCCCTAACGGAGTGTTAAACGCCGTTTTCCACTCGTCCCCCTCTCTGATGCGCACGAGATGGTAAGCGTTACGAAGGTCCAACTTAGTAAAGCACCTGGCTCCCTGCAGAATCTCGAAGGCTGATGACATAAGGGGAAGCGGATAACGATTCTTAACCGTTATGTCATTCAGCCCTCGATAATCCACGCAGGGGCGCAGAGTACCGTCCTTCTTCTTAACAAAAAGAACCCCGCCCCGGCCGGAGAGGAAGAAGGCACTATGGTACCGGCGTCAAGAGACACAGATAAATAATCCTCGAGAGCCTTACGTTCGGGAGCCGACAGAGAGTATAGTCTACCCCGAGGAGGAGTGGTCCCCGGAAGGAGATCAATACTACAATCATACGACCGGTGAGGAGGAAGGGAGTTGGCTCGGGACCGACTGAAGACCGTGCGCAGATCATGATATTCCTCCGGCACTCCTGTCAAATCGCCAGGTTCCTCCTGAGAAGTGGGGACAGAAGAAATGGGAGGGATGGCAGACATTAAGCACTTCACATGACAAGATACGTTCCAGGATAGGATAGAATTACAAGACCAATTAATAGAAGGATTATGACATACTAGCCAGGGATGACCCAAAACAACAGGTGTGAAAGGTGAACGAAAAATCAAAAAAGAAATAGTCTCACTGTGGTTACCAGATACTGTGAGAGTTAAAGGTAGTGTCTCAAATCTGATACTGGGAAGATGACTACCATCTAAGGCAAACATGGGCGTAGGCTTGTCTAACTGTCTGAAAGGAATGTTATGTTTCCGAACCCATGCTTCGTCCATGAAACAACCCTCAGCCCCAGAGTCAATCAAGGCACTGCATGTAGCACCCGAACCGGTCCAGCGTAGATGGACCGACATAGTAGTACAAGATCTAGATGAAGAGACCTGAGTAGTAGCGCTCACCAGTAGCCCTCCGCTTACTGATGGGCTCTGGCCTCTTACTGGACATGAATTAACAAAATGTCCATCAAATCCGCAATAGAGGCACAGGCGGTTGGTGATCCTCCGTTCCCTCTCCTTAGTCGAGATGCGAATCCCTCCCAGCTGCATGGGCTCAGTCTCAGAGCCAGAGGAGGGAGATGGTTGCGATGCGGAGCAGGGAAACACCGTTGATGCGAGCTCTCTTCCACGAGCCTGGTGACGAAGATCTACCCGTCGTTCTATGCGGATGGCGAGAGCAATCAAAGAGTCCACACTGGAAGGAACCTCCCGAGAGAGAATCTCATCTTTGACCACTGTGTGGAGTCCCTCCAGAAAACGAGCGAGCAGCGCCGGCTCGTTCCAGTCACTAGAGGCAGCAAGAGTACGAAACTCTATAGAGTAATCCGTTATGGATCGATCACCTTGGCATAGGGAAGCCAGGACCCTAGAAGCCTCCCCACCAAAAACTGAACGGTCAAAAACCCGAATCATCTCCTCTTTAAAGTTCTGGTAATTGTTAGAACAATCAGCCCTTGCCTCCCAGATAGCTGTGCCCCACTCTCGGGCCCGGCCAGTAAGGAGTGAAATGACGTAAGCAACCCGAGCTCTCTCTCTAGAGTATGTGTTGGGTTGGAGAGAGAACACAATCTCACACTGCGTGAGAAAGGAGCGGCACTCAGTGGGCTGCCCGGAGTAGCAAGGTGGGTTATTAATCCTAGGTTCTGGAGGCTCGGCAGGCCAGGAAGTAACAGGTGGCACGAGACGAAGATTCTGGAACTGTCCAGAGAGGTCGGAAACCTGAGCGGCCAGGTTCTCCACGGCATGGCGAGCAGCAGACAATTCCTGCTCGTGTCTGCCGAGCATGGCTCCTTGGATCTCGACGGCAGTGTTACGAGCGTCTGAAGTCGCTGGGTCCATTCTTTGGTCGGTTCCTTCTGTCATGCAGGTGAAAGAGGACCCAAAAGCGACTTGGCGAAAACAGAGTCTTTAATCCAGTAAAGTAAATACAATCAAAAAAAACACAACTTTCACTCGAAATGACGAGGACAAACTGGAGACTCGATCTTGAACAGCAGGTGAACAGCAGGTTGCCTCGGGAAGGCACTTGAACCAAACAGACTCAGACACCTGCTCACCACGCAGAATCTGAGGGAAACACGACACGACAGGGCGATACACAAACACAGCACGGTGAATTCTAGACAAGGAACCGACAGGGCAGAAACGGAAAACAAGAAGAGAAATAGGGACTCTAATCAGGGAAAAGGATCGGGAACAGGTGTGGGAAGACTAAATGATGATTAGGGGAATAGGAACAGCTGGGAGCAGGAACGGAACGATAGAGAGAAGAGAGAGCGAGAGAGTGAGAGAGGGAGGGGAGAGAGAGGGATAGAAAGAGGGAAAGAACCTAATAAGACCAGCAGAGGAAAACGAATAGAATGGGAAGCACAGGGACAAGACATGATAATAAATGACAAAACATGACACCTCCATTCACCTGGGGAGGAGAGGAGGATGAATTCATTAGTGAATGGATGATGTTATTAGCCACATGTCAAATGTTTATAGAGCTGCCTCAACCATTGGCCTCCATTCACCTGGGGAGGAGAGGAGGATGAATTCATTAGTGAATGGATGATGTTATTAGCCACATGTCAAATGTTTATAGAGCTGCCTCAACCATTGGCCTCCATTCACCTGGGGAGGAGAGGAGGATGAATTCATTAGTGAATGGATGATGTTATTAGCCACATGTCAAATGTTTATAGAGCTGCCTCAACCATTGGCCTCCATTCACCTGGGGGAGGAGAGGAGGATGAATTCATTAGTGAATGGATGATGTTATTAGCCACATGTCAAATGTTTATAGAGCTGCCTCAACCATTGGCCTCCATTCACCTGGGGGAGGAGAGGAGGATGAATTCATTAGTGAATGGATGATGTTATTAGCCACATGTCAAATGTTTATAGAGCTGCCTCAACCATTGGCCTCCATTCACCTGGGGGAGGAGAGGAGGATGAATTCATTAGTGAATGGATGATGTTATTAGCCACATGTCAAATGTTTATAGAGCTGCCTCAACCATTGGCCTCCATTCACCTGGGGGAGGAGAGGAGGATGAATTCATTAGTGAATGGATGATGTTATTAGCCACATGTCAAATGTTTATAGAGCTGCCTCAACCATTGGCCTCCATTCACCTGGGGGAGGAGAGGAGCAGTTTTACAGGCAGACATTGGAAAGAACTATTTGTTCTTAACTGACCTGCATGAATCTCTGTCAGGTATCCCGAATCTCTGATTTATACATCTAGGACTGATTTTAAACTAGATTTGAAAATACTTGCTTTATTGCTAAATGTATGTATGTCTGTGTGTATGTTGTGTGTATGTTGTGTGTATGTTGTGTGTATGTTGTATGTATGTCTGTGTGTATGTTGTGTGTATGTTGTATGTATGTCTGTGTGTATGTTGTGTGTATGTTGTATGTATGTCTGTGTGTATGTTGTGTGCATGTTGTATATATGTTGTGTGTATGTCTGTGTGTATGTTGTGTGCATGTTGTATGTATGTTGTGTGTATGTTGTGTGCATGTTGTATGTATGTTGTGTGTATGTTGTGTGTATGTTGTATGTATGTTGTGTGCATGTTGTGTGCATGTTGTGTGCATGTCAATTGTGACAAAATAAATGGATGTATATGATCACTACCAAGTTGTTTTTTTAGCAAGTTACACAAAGCTGCAGTTACACAACCTGTCCAGCAGTTGGCACATGACTCCAGCCCCTGTGACTGGGATGTAAGCGAGAGAGAGAAGGCAGTGATCTGTAATCTGATTTCGTTAAGCTCCATGGAAACTTTAATTTTGCATCTCTCTCTCTCTCTCTCTCTCTCTCTCTCTCTCTCTCTCTCTCTCTCTCTCTCTCTCTCTCTCTGTCTCT
>NW_025747950.1:0-5000 GCF_021184085.1 Oncorhynchus gorbuscha | reverse complement strand
GAAGACCATAACAAACAGACAGTGAGTGAAGACCATAACAGACAGACAGTGAAGACCATAACAGACAGACAGTGAAGACCATAACAGACAGACAGTGAAGACCATAACAGACAGACAGTGAGTGAAGACCATAACAAACAGACAGTGAAGACCATAACAGACAGACAGTGAAGACCATAACAGACAGTGAGTGAAGACCATAACAGACAGACAGTGAAGACCATAACAGACAGTGAGTGAAGACCATAACAGACAGACAGTGAGTGAAGACCATAACAGACAGACAGTGAAGACCATAACAGACAGACAGTGAGTGAAGACCATAACAGACAGACAGTGAGTGAAGACCATAACAGACAGACAGTGAGTGAAGACCATAACAAACAGACAGTGAGTGAAGACCATAACAGACAGACAGTGAGTGAAGACCATAACAGACAGACAGTGAAGACCATAACAGACAGACAGTGAGTGAAGACCATAACAGACAGACAGTGAAGACCATAACAGACAGACAGTGAGTGAAGACCATAACAGACAGACAGTGAGTGAAGACCATAACAGACAGACAGTGAAGACCATAACAGACAGACAGTGAAGACCATAACAGACAGACAGTGAGTGAAGACCATAACAGACAGACAGTGAAGACCATAACAGACAGACAGTGAGTGAAGACCATAACAGACAGACAGTGAAGACCATAACAGACAGACAGTGAGTGAAGACCATAACAGACAGACAGTGAGTGAAGACCATAACAGACAGACAGTGAAGACCATAACAGACAGACAGTGAGTGAAGACCATAACAAACAGACAGTGAAGACCATAACAAACAGACAGTGAAGACCATAACAGACAGACAGTGAAGACCATAACAAACAGACAGTGAGTGAAGACCATAACAGACAGACAGTGAGTGAAGACCATAACAGACAGACAGTGAGTGAAGACCATAACAGACAGACAGTGAGTGAAGACCATAACAAACAGACAGTGAGTGAAGACCATAACAAACAGACAGACAGTGAAGACCATAACAGACAGACAGTGAAGACCATAACAGACAGACAGACAGTGAAGACCATAACAGACAGACAGTGAAGACCATAACAGACAGACAGTGAAGACCATGACAGACAGTGAAGACCATAACAGACAGACAGTGAAGACCATAACAGACAGACAGTGAAGACCATAACAAACAGACAGTGAAGACCATAACAAACAGACAGTGAGTGAAGACCATAACAGACAGACAGTGAGTGAAGACCATAACAGACAGACAGTGAAGACCATAACAGACAGACAGTGAAGACCATAACAGACAGACAGTGAGTGAAGACCATAACAGACAGACAGTGAAGACCATAACAGACAGACAGTGAAGACCATAACAAACAGACAGTGAAGACCATAACAGACAGACAGTGAGTGAAGACCATAACAGACAGACAGTGAGTGAAGACCATAACAGACAGACAGTGAGTGAAGACCATAACAGACAGACAGTGAAGACCATAACAGACAGACAGTGAAGACCATAACAGACAGACAGTGAAGACCATAACAAACAGACAGTGAGTGAAGACCATAACAGACAGACAGTGAAGACCATAACAGACAGACAGTGAAGACCATAACAGACAGACAGTGAGTGAAGACCATAACAGACAGACAGTGAGTGAAGACCATAACAGACAGACAGTGAAGACCATAACAGACAGACAGTGAAGACCATAACAGACAGACAGTGAGTGAAGACCATAACAGACAGACAGACAGTGAGTGAAGACCATAACAGACAGACAGTGAGTGAAGACCATAACAGACAGACAGTGAGTGAAGACCATAACAGACAGACAGTGAAGACCATAACAAACAGACAGTGAGTGAAGACCATAACAGACAGACAGTGAAGACCATAACAGACAGACAGTGAAGACCATAACAGACAGACAGTGAGTGAAGACCATAACAAACAGACAGTGAAGACCATAACAGACAGACAGTGAAGACCATAACAAACAGACAGACAGTGAAGACCATAACAGACAGACAGTGAGTGAAGACCATAACAGACAGACAGTGAAGACCATAACAGACAGACAGTGAAGACCATAACAGACAGACAGTGAAGACCATAACAGACAGACAGTGAGTGAAGACCATAACAGACAGACAGTGAAGACCATAACAAACAGACAGTGAGTGAAGACCATAACAAACAGACAGTGAGTGAAGACCATAACAGACAGACAGTGAAGACCATAACAGACAGACAGTGAAGACCATAACAAACAGACAGACAGTGAAGACCATAACAGACAGACAGTGAAGACCATAACAGACAGACAGTGAGGAAGACCATAACAGACAGACAGTGAAGACCATAACAAACAGACAGTGAGTGAAGACCATAACAGACAGACAGTGAGTGAAGACCATAACAGACAGACAGTGAAGACCATAACAGACAGACAGTGAAGACCATAACAGACAGTGAGTGAAGACCATAACAGACAGACAGTGAGGAAGACCATAACAGACAGACAGTGAAGACCATAACAAACAGACAGTGAGTGAAGACCATAACAGACAGACAGTGAGTGAAGACCATAACAGACAGACAGTGAGTGAAGACCATAACAGACAGACAGTGAGTGAAGACCATAACAGACAGACAGTGAAGACCATAACAGACAGACAGTGAAGACCATAACAGACAGACAGTGAAGACCATAACAGACAGACAGACAGTGAGTGAAGACCATAACAGACAGACAGTGAAGACCATAACAAACAGACAGTGAGTGAAGACCATAACAGACAGACAGTGAAGACCATAACAAACAGACAGTGAAGACCATAACAGACAGACAGTGAGTGAAGACCATAACAGACAGACAGTGAAGACCATAACAGACAGACAGTGAGTGAAGACCATAACAAACAGACAGTGAGTGAAGACCATAACAGACAGACAGTGAAGACCATAACAGACAGACAGTGAAGACCATAACAGACAGACAGTGAAGACCATAACAGACAGACAGTGAAGACCATAACAAACAGACAGTGAGTGAAGACCATAACAGACAGACAGTGAAGACCATAACAAACAGACAGTGAAGACCATAACAGACAGACAGTGAGTGAAGACCATTACAGACAGACAGTGAAGACCATAACAGACAGACAGTGAGTGAAGACCATAACAGACAGACAGTGAAGACCATAACAGACAGACAGTGAAGACCATAACAAACAGACAGTGAAGACCATAACAGACAGACAGTGAGTGAAGACCATAACAGACAGACAGTGAGTGAAGACCATAACAGACAGACAGTGAAGACCATAACAAACAGACAGTGAGTGAAGACCATAACAGACAGACAGTGAAGACCATAACAGACAGACAGTGAGTGAAGACCATAACAAACAGACAGTGAAGACCATAACAGACAGACAGTGAGTGAAGACCATAACAGACAGACAGTGAAGACCATAACAGACAGACAGTGAAGACCATAACAGACAGACAGTGAGTGAAGACCATAACAAACAGACAGTGAAGACCATAACAGACAGACAGTGAGTGAAGACCATAACAGACAGACAGTGAAGACCATAACAGACAGACAGTGAAGACCATAACAGACAGACAGTGAGTGAAGACCATAACAGACAGACAGACAGTGAGTGAAGACCATAACAGACAGACAGTGAGTGAAGACCATAACAGACAGACAGTGAAGACCATAACAGACAGACAGTGAAGACCATAACAGACAGACAGTGAAGACCATAACAGACAGACAGTGAGTGAAGACCATAACAGACAGACAGACAGTGAGTGAAGACCATAACAGACAGACAGTGAGTGAAGACCATAACAGACAGACAGTGAGTGAAGACCATAACAGACAGACAGTGAGTGAAGACCATAACAGACAGACAGTGAAGACCATAACAGACAGACAGTGAGTGAAGACCATAACAAACAGACAGTGAAGACCATAACAAACAGACAGTGAGTGAAGACCATAACAAACAGACAGTGAAGACCATAACAAACAGACAGTGAAGACCATAACAAACAGACAGTGAGTGAAGACCATAACAAACAGACAGTGAAGACCATAACAAACAGACAGTGAAGACCATAACAGACAGACAGACAGTGAGTGAAGACCATAACAGACAGACAGTGAAGACCATAACAGACAGACAGTGAGTGAAGACCATAACAAACAGACAGTGAGTGAAGACCATAACAGACAGACAGTGAAGACCATAACAAACAGACAGACAGTGAAGACCATAACAGACAGACAGACAGTGAAGACCATAACAGACAGACAGACAGTGAAGACCATAACAGACAGACAGACAGTGAAGACCATAACAGACAGACAGTGAAGACCAACAGACAGACAGACAGTGAGTGAAGACCATAACAGACAGACAGTGAAGACCATAACAGACAGACAGTGAAGACCATAACAGACAGACAGTGAGTGAAGACCATAACAAACAGACAGTGAGTGAAGACCATAACAGACAGACAGTGAAGACCATAACAAACAGACAGTGAGTGAAGACCATAACAAACAGACAGTGAGTGAAGACCATAACAGACAGACAGTGAAGACCATAACAAACAGACAGACAGTGAAGACCATAACAGACAGACAGTGAGTGAAGACCATAACAGACAGACAGTGAAGACCATAACAGACAGACAGTGAAGACCATAACAGACAGACAGTGAGTGAAGACCATAACAAACAGACAGTGAGTGAAGACCATAACAGACAGACAGTGAAGAAGACCATAACAGACAGACAGTGAAGACCATAACAGAAGACAGACAGTGAGTGAAGACCATAACAGACAGACAGTGAAGACCATAACAGACAGACAGTGAAGACCATAACAGACAGACCAGACAGACAGTGAAGACCATAACAGACAGACAGTGAAGACCATAAC
>NW_025747949.1:0-43105 GCF_021184085.1 Oncorhynchus gorbuscha | reverse complement strand
ATGCTGCTGGCCTCTGCTGCACAACAGTGAGTAAACAAACAGCATATGACTGGGGACGACCGGTAAGCTTCATAATGAAACATTGTGACAGTTGAAGTGAACAACTTGATCTTCTTCATCTCCTAATGTATTGCACAAGTGGACTGCAGGTATTTACTTAAAAAAGTAAATACAAATATTCAAATGTTTTAAAATAAACTTCAAATAAATAGTTACGATGGATTTTTTTTTTTTAAACATCCCGTGGCTTTTTCCAAATACACCGGTATACGGTACACCGCCCGAGCCTACTTGGCACCTGAAAGTGCACCTCAATAGGCTAAAGAGGATCCTCTTTCCATTGGCTCGGTGCAGCAACCTCTTCCCTTGGTTGCCTTGCCTACGTGAACACTGTGACAGATGCGGGTCAGTCGGTGCGGTACATGGCTGTTCAGAATGGACACCTGGATGTGGTCCAACTCCTCCTTGAAACAGACGCTGACCCCCAACAAGCCAGCTGACGGCATCTCTATGTCCTGTCCTCTGTACTCAGGTAACACACACACAACAGAAGGACTTCGTCAACCTTCTTAGAAGTTTTACACCTAATGCTATTGGATGGTCTGTGTAGCTGTAGACGCAGGACACACAGAGATGGTGGAGTTGCTGGTTCGGGAAGGGGGAGAGGTCAACGGAACATACACAAGACACTGTGGCTCCAAGAGATCCTGCCTTCATCAGGCTGCTCTTAAGGTAAACAGACATACACACACACACACACCACACACATACAGAACAGATATGGTTCTACATTCGGACCTGTTGTGAATCAGAGATGCAGTATATCCTCAAACACAGGGGCATACCCAGATCAGAGCAGCCGAGCGGGAGCCTCTCCAGTCCAGAGCAGCCGAGCGGGAGCCTCTCCAGACCAGAGCAGCCGAGCGGTAGCCTCTCCAGACCAGAGCAGCCGAGCGGCAGTCTCTCCAGACCAGAGCAGCCGAGCGGGAGCCTCTCCAGACCAGAGCAGCCGAGCGGTATCCTCTCCAGACCAGAGCAGCCGAGCGGCAGTCTCTCCAGACCAGAGCAGCCGAGCGGTAGCCTCTCCAGACCAGAGCAGCCGAGCGGCAGTCTCTCCAGACCAGAGCAGCCGAGCGGGAGCCTCTCCAGACCAGAGCAGCCGAGCGGGAGCCTCTCCAGACCAGAGCAGCCGAGCGGCAGCCTCTCCAGACCAGAGCAGCCGAATGGGAGCATTCTCACTGGAGAGGAGTTATGTGGACTGTTGTGTGAGGGCCTCAGTCAGTTGTTATACACCTCCTACTGGCTCCCCCTGCTACTTTCAGGCAGGACTGGAACCCTCCCTACAGCTGCATCCAGCATCTAACATGGAAAAAACACATTTACTTGCTTATGGAATCGTGCCTTTTTTCCTTTACTTGTGAGACTTTTGGTGGCAATGGAGGCCACTCCTGGATTTACAGCTGCAGACAGGCCCTGTGAAGGCTTGGTTAGAGGGGCAGTAGCACTGTGAAGGCTTTGTTGGAGGGCATAGGGGTAGCCACGTGAAGGCTAATTGCAAGGGCAGCTGTAGCCCTGTGAAGGCTAGGCTGGAGGTGCAGGGGTAGCGCTGTGAAGGCTAGGTCGGAGGGGCAGGGGTAGCCCTGTGAAGGCTAGGTTGGAGGGGCAGGGGTAGCCCTGTGAAGGTTAGGTTGGAGGGGCAGGCTAAGTAACACACAATAACATTTACACATTACATTTTTTGTCATTCAGCAGATGCTATTTAGAGTGACATATTTTAATTTCAAAGTGTGTGTGTGTGTGTCCTCTCTCTCTATCTCTATCTAGAGTGTGTGGCCTCTCTCATCTCTGCAGGCTGTGCGGGTCAGGTAAGAGTTGGGTTCAGTGGTTCTGATGCTCACACAGAGGGGCGGTTTAGACAGGCATGACCAAAAACGATATAGTTGATGCACACTTTTTTTTGTTACTCCCATTGGAAAAAGTATTGTCTCATCTGAAATTTTCAGACACATAATCTTAATTAATTTGGCCTAAGGCACTTTTCTGTTGATATTATGTAAATGCATTGGCTCTTGTTTGTGTGGTCAGATGTTACTGAACATGTTTATACATGTTTGTATGATTGCCTGTATTGTTTGCATTTGATGCTTGCTAATAAAAAATAGTATTGGTCTGTTTTCAGACACCTTTCCTAGTTCCCTTTCCTTCACCGCCAGTAGATGGAGATAGTATCCTATTGATTTTAGTGAGGCCATCTGCTGGGGAGCCGAGGCTGGATGCATCTCCCGCCAACCGACGACCATGGCCTCTGAGGCAGCAGCCGCGGATGATGCTGCAACGACAGGAGGACCGCTCGAATGCACCGAGATGGAGGAGCAGGTATGCGACGTTTGTAAGCCGGCAAAGATGGATACATGGGGTCATTATTTAGTGAGGTGTTTTATGGAAGATCTGACAATGCAATACGGCTAACGCTGATATGTATATGCTGAAATAACTCCATAGACAATTAGCATTTCAGAAAAAAGCACCATAGGCCCAGTACACAGGGACATCCTTAGGATGTGGGAAAAGATAGTGATGGAATAAAAGGAGACGCGTGTTTGAATTCCGTTCCTGTGGGCATAAAAATGGAATGTCTGGTGCAGAGTGGAAGTGCACTGCGGCGTTTGTAAAAGAAGCATTGATTTGAAATGACATGAAAACCTAGCAGCTGTCTATACCGGCATGTAGCCAACCGATGTATAAAAATAGCCAGGCACCAACACGCATCACAGGTCATGCATGCATAACGCTTTCGCTGCCGAATTCATGGTCAATTGTAGAATAACTGCGCTAGTTGTGCGAACCGACAGAGTCCGACATGCTCCGTTTTGGACGTGCTGTGAAGCGGAAGTTGGCCGGCTCTCTGTAAGGTAGTTTTTGTCTACAAGATGACTGGAGAGCGAAAGCCTGTTCTATATTCTGTATCGGATTGTGATGATAGCAGACAGGCTAAATTAGCTTTGGATAAATGCACTGCTGATTCACGAAAGAGCGAACCGGCACCAGTTGGAATGTTATTGCGCCTATAAATGAATTTGCTGTTACAGTTACAACAGAATATATGACTGCTCCGTTTATTACGATGGAGTCCCGCGGCCATATATAGGCTACCTAAACTGAAGAAAATCATAGGAAGGTGTCGTGGTAGGAGTGTCGTGGTTTGTTTTTCTAGTTTATAATTTGTCTCGCTAATTCTCTTGTTAATGTAATTTAGTAGTAGAATAACAGGTGCATGTATTCCAGGGAGAGACTTCTCCCTTCTCGAAACCCAACCTGCTCTACCACGTTGCAATATAACCTACCTACACCGTTGGCCAGGCAGACACACACAGACTACAGTACAGGTGGCTACATTGTTGCTCTTCATCCCCAGTAGGCTACTAAACGTCTCCTTGGGGAGAAGGACTATTTCAGGTGAGTCCCTGTCACAATGTTGGACAAGCTGTTATTCCTAGTTGGCTAAATTAAGCATTCAGCCTGTGTTTTCGTGTTTTTATATAGTTTGTGATTGTCCCTCTTTCAAAGATTAGGTAGGTTAAACGTATAGTACAGTATCAGTGGGTATCTGATATAATAACGTCAAATCGGTGTGACACTCGTCGTTAGCATCAAATGTAGCCTACCTGGCTTCCAATTTATTTTCTTAATTTGAAGTAATCTGGTGAACACAGTAGTTTACTTCAACATCTTGTTGGATGGCTCAAATTACTTTTTTACAATTTTCTTCTTCTTTAAACTTGAACTGGACTCTTTAATCTGTTAATATCAAGTATTTCAGATCATTTGCGGTCTGCAATTTGATTAATAAAAATGTTGAACTTCGAGCAGAAAGAATAGAACCATGGACAAATTCCCTTACAGTGAATGAATACGTCTGTCTGTGTAGATGGGCTTTATAATGTCTCACTTATCAATATCCTATATTACAACGTTATTACAGCACAACAATGTCCTGGCTATTACTATTATAACAATAGTACCGGTCTGTACATATGCTGCCATGTGGAATTGTGTCAAAGAAGGTGACCTTGATCGAATGAGTCAGATTACGGAGTGGTTTCCCTCTAATCTCGTCACAGTGGAATGAAAGATGCTGGATTATGTGAGGGAGAACGGGGAAGCCAACACAGAGAAGGGGAGACAAACAAGGGAAGCCAACACAGAGAAGGGGAGACAAACAAGGGAAGCCAACACAGAGAAGGGGAGACAAACAAGGGAAGCCAATACAGAGAAAGGGAGACAAACAGGGGAAGCCAACACAGAGAAAGGGAGACAAACAGGGGAAGCCAACACAGAGAAAGGGAGACAAACAAGGGAAGCCAACACAGAGAAAGGGAGACAAACAAGGGAAGCCAACACAGAGAAAGGGAGACAAACAGGGGAAGCCAACACAGAGAAAGGGAGACAAACAAGGGAAGCCAACACAGAGAAAGGGAGACAAACAGGGGAAGCTAACACAGTTAAAGGGAGACAAACAAGGGAACCCAGGGAAAGGAGGCAGGGATTAAAGATGATTTTGAACCAGGGTGCGTCCCAAATGGTACCCTATTCCCTATATAGACCACTATATCCCTATGGGCCTTGGTGAAAAGTTGTGCACTACGTAGGGAATAGGATGCCAGTCTGGGTTGCTCTACGACCTAGATTCAATGCAAGCCAAGTTACAGGCACGCCACCACCAGACCTGGGTTCATATTCTGTTTTGAACTCTCTCAAATACTTTGATCGTTTGCTTTAGCCTGCCTGGAGTGCCAGATGGGCAGGGTTTACAGTTGTGGGACTATTCTATTGGTCCCATTAAACTAGGCAAGATCAATCAAGCACAGAGAAAGCATTTGAAATTATTTTCAAATAATATTTCAACACAGGTCTGCTACAGGACACAGACACAGATTCATGGCAGCTAGTTGCTGAGAAGATGTCATTTAGTTCACTTTCTGTTGTCCGTAATGAGCAAGTCCTTAGTTGGTCTGCATCCCAAATGACAACCTATTTTCCATATTTTGACCAGGGTCCTATATGGGCTTTGGCCAAAGATAATGCACTACTTTTGACTAGGGTCCTATATGGGCTCTGGCCAAAGATAGTGCACTACTTTTGACCAGGGTCCTATATGGGCTCTGGCCAAAGATAGTGCACTACGTCTGGAATGTGGTGGTGCCCTTTGTAACGCAGCCTGGTGTGTTTTCCCTGTATGTACTACTGCGTCTGTTTCTGCAACGAGACCCTTAATGCCATAGGTGGTAGTACACTTGCCCGTAACCATAGTCGCCGGTTCACGTCCTGCCCCGGCTGTTCTCCCTCAATTGCTACTTGGGCTGCAACATTCGGGTAACTTTCCCCAAATTCCCAGGTTTTCCTGAAACCCTGGTTGGAGGATTCCGGGATTTCCTACCTATTCCTTCCTGATTCCATGAATCTTCTAACTGGGGTTTCGGGAAAACTTGGGAATTTTGGGAAAGAAACCCTATTCACAACACTGGGCCATAATGCTGTGAAGGGGGGTGATGGATTTTTTTACATTTGTTTTTCGTCTTCCAGTTGGCGGAGGGAAGGATGAAGGCAGACGAGGAAGCTCCTCCCCCCTCCCCGGGGCTGGGGGGTTCGGCGATCCGGTGTCGGGAAGTGTGTCGGTCGTACGGTGAACTCAAAGTCCTGAGTAACCTCAACTTGACCGTACCACAGGGACAGATGTGAGTAAACCTTACCCAGTCCTAACGCTAACCTTACACCATGACACTGACCTCAGTAGTGCGTACTGCCCTGTGGGGTATTCAATCAGAAAAGGTTGTCCTGAGTGTCCAGGATAAGTCAAAACACCACTTCACCCCGCAGTAAGACAGAGCATGTTAATACCGCTAATAAGTAATGGACTTACATGGTATTAATATGCAATGGACTTACATGTTATTAATATGTAATGTTCTTACATGTTATTAATATGTAATGGACTTACATGGTATTAATATGTACTGGTCTTACATGTTATTAATATGTAATGGTCTTTCATGTTATGTCAGTTATGTGAGTTATGCTTAAGAGTCAGACCATACTGAGTTATACAGATTACATACTGTACTATCATACTGGCGTATCATACTATACTGTCATACTATACTATCATAATATGATATACTATGATATACTTTCATACTATACTATTATATCATACGATACTATCATACTATACTATCATATCATCTCATACTATACTATCATACTGTACTATCATACTATACTGTCATATCATACTATACTGTCATACTATACTGTCATTTCATACTATACTGTCATACTATACTGTCATACTATACTGTCATATCATACTATACTGTCATATCATACTATACTGTCATACTATACTGTCATATCATACTATACTGTCATATCATACTATACTGTCATATCATACTATACTGTCATATCATACTATACTGTCATACTATACTGTCATATCATACTATACTGTCATATCATACTATACTGTCATATCATACTATACTGTCATACTATACTGTCATATCATACTATACTGTCATACTATCATACTCATACTATACTGTCATATCATACTATACTGTCATGTCATATCATACTATACTGTCATATATATATATACTATACATATCATACTATACTGTCATATCATACTATACTGTCATATCATACTATCATATCATACTATACTGTCATATCATACTATACTGTCATATCATACTATACTGTCATATCATACTATACTGTCATATCATACTATAATGTCATATCATACTATAATGTCATATCATACTATAATGTCATATCATACTATACTGTCATATCATACTATACTGTCATATCATACTATAATGTCATATCATACTATACTGTCATACTATACTGTCATATCATACTATACTGTCATATCATACTATACTGTCATATCATACTATACTGTCATATCATACTATACTGTCATATCATACTATACTGTCATATCATACTATACTGTCATATCATACTATAATGTCATATCATACTATAATGTCATATCATACTATAATGTCATATCATACTATACTGTCATATCATACTATACTGTCATATCATACTATACTATCATATCATACTATAATGTCATATCATACTATAATGTCATATCATACTATACTATCATATCATACTATACTATCATACTGTACTGTCATACTGGCATATCATACTATACTGTCATACTATACTGGCATATCATACTATCATAATATGATATACTATGATATACTATCATACTATCATACTATTCTATCATATCATACTATACTATCATATCATACTATACTGTCATACTATACTATCATATCATACTATACTGTCATACTATACTATACTGTCATACTATACTATCATATCATACGATACTATCATACTATTCTATCATATCATACTATACTATCATACGATACTATCATACTATTCTATCATATCATACTATACTATCATACTGTACTATCATATCATACTGTACTATCATATCATACTATACTATCATACTATCATATCATACTATCGTACTATACTATCATACTATGATATACTATCATACTATACTATCATATCAAACTATACTATGATACTATACTATCGTATCATACTATCATACTATGATATACTATCATACTATACTATCATATCATACTATACTGTCATACTATACTATAATACTATGATATAATATCATACTATATTATCATATCATACTATACTATCATACTATACTGTTATGCTGGTGAATGAGGACCCAAAAGCGACTTAACGAAAACAGAGTCTTTATTCCAGTATAAGACAAAAGTAATAATCCTGGATATAACAAGGAGAAAACAAAACAGGAAAAACTTAAATCCACTCGTAGTAGCGAGGACTGACTGGAGACTCGACCATAGACTGCAGGTTGCTTCGGGAAGGCACCGACCGTAGCAGACTAAGACACCTGCTCACACGCAGCATCTGAAGAAGACAAAACACGACAGGGCGAGACCAGGACACAGAACAGCGAACATCATACAAGGATCCGACAAGGACAGAAGCGGAAAACAAGGGGAGAAATAGGGGCTCTAATCAGAGGGCAAAATAGGGGACAGGTGTGAAAAGAGTAAATGAGTGAGTTAGGAGAATGAGGAACAGCTGGGAGCAGGAACGGAACGATAGAGAGAAGAGAGAGAGAGGGAGGGGGAGAGAGAGGGATAGAAAGAGGGAACGAACCTAATAAGACCAGCAGGGGGAAAATGAACAGAAGGGAAAGCACAAGGACAAGACAATATATGACAAAACATGACACTATACTATTGTATCATACTATACTATCATACTCTACTATCATACTATACTATAATACTATGATATACTATCATACTATACTATCATATCATACTATACTATCATACTATACTTATCGTATCATACTATACTATCATACTATACTATAATACTATGATATACTATCATACTATACTATCATATCATACTATACTATCATACTATACTATCATATCATACTATACTATCATACTATATTATCGTATCATACTATACTATCATACTATACTATAATACTATGATATACTATCATACTATACTATCATACTCTACTATCATACTATACTATAATACTATGATATACTATCATACTATACTATCATATCATACTATACTATCATACTATACTATCATATCAAACTACTATCATACTATACTATCATACTGTAGTAATATGTATGATTTACTGCAAATGTTCTTCCTGTTATCTTACAGCTACGGCCTGCTGGGTCCGAGTGGGTGTGGGAAGACCACACTGTTGAAATGCATTGTGGGAACCCTGAAGATCTCCCGAGGGCACATCAGCGTGTTGGGGAAGCCGCCCGCATTTCCTGGTCACCAGGTCCCTGGGAGGATGGTGGGGTACATGCCACAGGTACACTGTTAACTTATAGGTACACAACATACCACAGGTAAATAGATTCATAGATGACACAATCTCTATCGCACTCCACACTGCACTTTCCCTCCTGGACAAGAGGAACACCTATGTGAGAATGCTGTTCATAGACTACAGCTCTGTGTTCAACACCATAGAGCCCTCCAAGCTCATCACTAAGCTCAGGACCCTGGGACTGAACACCTCCCTGTGCAACTGAATCCTGGACTTCTTGACGGGCTGCCCCCAGATGGTGAGGGTAGGTAACAACACCTCCGCCACACTGATCCTCAACACGGGGGCCCCTCAGGGTTGCGTGCTTAGTCCCCTCCTGTACTTCCAGTTCACCCACAACTGTGTGGCCGCGCACGACTCCAACACCATCATTAAGTTTGCTGACGACACAATGGTGGTTGGCCTGATCACAGACGACAAATGAGCTGATAATGGACTACAGGAAATGGAGTGCCGAGCACGCCCCCATCATCGAGAGCTTCAATTTCCTTGGTGTCCACGTCACTAAGTAATAATTATGGTCCACACACACCAACACAGTCATGAAGAAGGCACGACAACTCCTCTCTCCCCTCAGGAGGCTAATAATATTTAGCATGGGCCCTCAGATCCTCAAAAGGTTCTACAGCTGCACCATTGAGAGCATCTTGACTTGTTGCATCACTGCTTGGTATGGCAACGGCTTGGCATCCGACCTCAAGGCACTACAGAGGGTAGTGCATACAGTCCCAGTACTTCACAGGGGCAGAGCTCCCTGCCATCCAGGACCTCAATACCAGGCGGTGTCAGAAGAAGACCCTAAATATTGTAAAAGACTCCAGCCACCCATGCCATAGACTGTTCTCTCTGCTACCGCAAGGCAAGTGTTGCCGATGCACCAAGTCTAGAACCAACAGGACCCTGAACAGCTGCTACACCAAAGCCATACGACTGTTGTTAGTTAAATAGTTTACCAATTGCTACCCGGACAATCTGCATTGACCCTTTTTTCACTAACTATTTTGACTCGTCACGTACGCTGCTGCTACTGTTTATTATCTATCCTGTTGCCTAGTCCCTTTACCCCTACCTATATATCTACCTCAATTACCTGTTGCCTAGTCCCTTTACCCCTACCTATATATCTACCTCAATTACCTGTTGCCTAGTCCCTTTACCCCTACCTATATATCTACCTCAATTACCTGTTGCCTAGTCCCTTTACCCCTACCTATATATCTACCTCAATTACCTGTTGCCTAGTCCCTTTACCCCTACCTATATATCTACCTCAATTACCTGTTGCCTAGTCCCTTTACCCCTACCTATATATCTACCTCAATTACCTGTTGCCTAGTCCCTTTACCCCTACCTATATATCTACCTCAATTACCTGTTGCCTAGTCCCTTTACCCCTACCTATATATCTACCTCAATTACCTGTTGCCTAGTCCCTTTACCCCTACCTATATATCTACCTCAATTACCTGTTGCCTAGTCCCTTTACCCCTACCTATATCTACCTCAATTACCTGTTGCCTAGTCCCTTTACCCCTACCTATATATCTACCTCAATTACCTGTTGCCTAGTCCCTTTACCCCTACCTATATATCTACCTCAATTACCTGTTGCCTAGTCCCTTTACCCCTACCTATATATCTACCTCAATTACCTGTTGCCTAGTCCCTTTACCCCTACCTATATATCTACCTCAATTACCTGTTGCCTAGTCCCTTTACCCCTACCTATATATCTACCTCAATTACCTGTTGCCTAGTCCCTTTACCCCTACCTATATATCTACCTCAATTACCTGTTGCCTAGTCCCTTTACCCCTACCTATATATCTACCTCAATTACCTGTTGCCTAGTCCCTTTACCCCTACCTATATATCTACCTCAATTACCTGTTGCCTAGTCCCTTTACCCCTACCTATATATCTACCTCAATTACCTGTTGCCTAGTCCCTTTACCCCTACCTATATATCTACCTCAATTACCTGTTGCCTAGTCCCTTTACCCCTACCTATATATCTACCTCAATTACCTGTTGCCTAGTCCCTTTACCCCTACCTATATATCTACCTCAATTACCTGTTGCCTAGTCCCTTTACCCCTACCTATATATCTACCTCAATTACCTGTTGCCTAGTCCCTTTACCCCTACCTATATATCTACC
This sequence comes from Oncorhynchus gorbuscha, assembly GCF_021184085.1. NCBI lineage: Eukaryota > Metazoa > Chordata > Actinopteri > Salmoniformes > Salmonidae > Oncorhynchus > Oncorhynchus gorbuscha. The sequence goes on along the minus strand of NW_025747949.1, from coordinate 31,937 downwards.
TCAATTACCTGTTGCCTAGTCCCTTTACCCCTACCTATATATCTACCTCAATTACCTGTTGCCTAGTCCCTTTACCCCTACCTATATATCTACCTCAATTACCTGTTGCCTAGTCCCTTTACCCCTACCTATATATCTACCTCAATTACCTGTTGCCTAGTCCCTTTACCCCTACCTATATATCTACCTCAATTACCTGTTGCCTAGTCCCTTTACCCCTACCTATATATCTACCTCAATTACCTGTTGCCTAGTCCCTTTACCCCTACCTATATATCTACCTCAATTACCTGTTGCCTAGTCCCTTTACCCCTACCTATATATCTACCTCAATTACCTGTTGCCTAGTCCCTTTACCCCTACCTATATATCTACCTCAATTACCTGTTGCCTAGTCCCTTTACCCCTACCTATATATCTACCTCAATTACCTGTTGCCTAGTCCCTTTACCCCTACCTATATATCTACCTCAATTACCTGTTGCCTAGTCCCTTTACCCCTACCTATATATCTACCTCAATTACCTGTTGCCTAGTCCCTTTACCCCTACCTATATATCTACCTCAATTACCTGTTGCCTAGTCCCTTTACCCCTACCTATATATCTACCTCAATTACCTGTTGCCTAGTCCCTTTACCCCTACCTATATATCTACCTCAATTACCTGTTGCCTAGTCCCTTTACCCCTACCTATATATCTACCTCAATTACCTGTTGCCTAGTCCCTTTACCCCTACCTATATATCTACCTCAATTACCTGTTGCCTAGTCCCTTTACCCCTACCTATATATCTACCTCAATTACCTGTTGCCTAGTCCCTTTACCCCTACCTATATATCTACCTCAATTACCTGTTGCCTAGTCCCTTTACCCCTACCTATATATCTACCTCAATTACCTGTTGCCTAGTCCCTTTACCCCTACCTATATATCTACCTCAATTACCTGTTGCCTAGTCCCTTTACCCCTACCTATATATCTACCTCAATTACCTGTTGCCTAGTCCCTTTACCCCTACCTATATATCTACCTCAATTACCTGTTGCCTAGTCCCTTTACCCCTACCTATATATCTACCTCAATTACCTGTTGCCTAGTCCCTTTACCCCTACCTATATATCTACCTCAATTACCTGTTGCCTAGTCCCTTTATACCTATATATCTACCTCAATTACCTGTTGCCTAGTCCCTTTACCCCTACCTATATATCTACCTCAATTACCTGTTGCCTAGTCCCTTTACCCCTACCTATATATCTACCTCAATTACCTGTTGCCTAGTCCCTTTACCCATACCTATATATCTACCTCAATTACCTGTTGCTGTTGCCTAGTCCCTATACCTCAGTTTACCCCTACCAAGTTATCATTACTCACCTGGCAACCCCGTGTATAAAGCCAAGTTATCATTACTCAGTACTGGCAACCCCGTGTATAAGCCAAGTTATCATTACTCAGTACTGGCAACCCCGTGTATAAAGCCAAGTTATCATTACTCAGTACTGGCAACCCCGTGTATAAAGCCAAGTTATCGTTACTCATTGTGTATTTATTCCTCGTGTTATAATTGTTCTATTTTTCTCTCTGCATTGTTGGGAAGGGCCCCGTAAGTAAGCATTTCACTGTTAGTCTACACCTGTTGTTTACGAAGCATGTGACAAATAAGATTTGATTTGATTTGATTTGACAGATGCACAAACCTCAGTTCCAAATGAACTCCTAACCTTTTAGACACTATGGAAGTGTATTGACATATGACTATAAATACCATGACAACATGATATGTCAACATAACATACTGTAGCAAACCACACCATTTTAATTTGTCTCGTAATTTAGTTCTTGTCTATCTTCATTTAAAATTTGTATAGAAAACGTTTAGTTTAAAAATCTTTCTCACCTTTGTAATAAATGTGCTGTATAAATAAAGTTTGATTTGATATCAACACAACACACACCATGACATAACATTGTGTTTCTCCTTCAGGACCTGGCGTTGTACAATGAGTTTACCATCAGTGACACCCTGACGTTCTTCGGAAGGATCCACGGCCTGTCATCTACGGACACCCAGGCACGCATGGACTTCCTGGTGGACTTCCTGGACCTACCTCAGAAGAGCAAACTAGTCCGAAATCTCAGGTAACACAACCGTGTCAACACAGTGGTGTCAAACCCATTAAATATGGCCCACAGATGGGTTGCATTTATATCATTGTTCTTTTATTTGTTTTAATTAGGGGGGGAAACAATCTCAATAGACATTAAAATAACAAAAAACAAATAGAAACTATGTATAAATGATAATGTACCTTCATCTATAGTCTCTTCACTCTGTCCAGCTGGATAACAGTCATCTATAGTGTCTTCACTCTGTCCAGCTGGATACCAGTCATCTATAGTGTCTTCACTCTGTCCAGCTGGATACCAGTCATCTATAGTCTCTATACTCTGTCCAGCTGGATAACAGTCATCTACAGTCTCTTCACTCTGTCCAGCTGGATAACAGACATCTATAGTCTCTTCACTCTGTCCAGCTAGATAACAGTCATCTATAGTCTCCACACTCTGTCTAGCTGGATAACAGACATCTATAGTCTCTACACTCTGTCCAGCTAGATAACAGTCATCTATAGTCTCTTCACTCTGTCCAGCTGGATAACAGTCATCTACAGTCTCTACACTCTGTCCAGCTGGATAACAGTCATCTATAGTCTCTTCACTCTGTCCAGCTGGATAACAGACATCTATAGTCTCTTCACTCTGTCCAGCTAGATAACAGTCATCTATAGTCTCTTCACTCTGTCCAGCTAGATAACAGTCATCTACAGTCTCTACACTCTGTCAAGGTGGATAACAGTCATCTATAGTCTCTACACTCTGTCCAGCTGGATAACAGTCATCTATAGTCTCTTCACTCTGTCCAGCTAGATAACAGTCATCTATAGTCTCTTTACTCTGTCCAGCTAGATAACAGTCATCTATAGTCTCTTTACAGCTGGATAACAGTCATCTATAGTCTCAGTCTAGATAACAGTCATCTATAGTCTCTTCACTCTGTCCAGCTAGATAACAGTCATCTATAGTCTCCACACTCTGTCTAGCTGGATAACAGACATCTATAGTCTCTACACTCTGTCCAGCTAGATAACAGTCATCTATAGTCTCTTCACTCTGTCAAGCTGGATAACAGTCATCTATAGTCTCTCCACTCTGTCCTAACAGTCATCTACAGTCTCTACACTCTGTCCAGCTAGATAACAGTCATCTACAGTCTCTACACTCTGTCAAGCTGGATAACAGTCATCTATAGTCTCTACACTCTGTCCAGCTGGATAACAGACATCTATAGTCTCTACACTCTGTCCAGCTGGATAACAGTCATCTATAGTCTCTTTACTCTGTCCAGCTTGAAACAGTCATCTATAGTCTCTTCACTCTGTCCAGCTTGATAACAGTCATCTATAGTCTCTACAACCTGTCCAGCTAGATAACAGTCATCTATAGTCTCTACACTCTGTCCAGCTGGATAACAGTCATCTATAGTCTCTACACTCTGTCCAGCTGGATAACAGTCACTAGTAAGTAGTACACTAGTATATCCCATTTTGATCTGGGGACAAAGTAGGCTACAGCCAAGGCTCAGATGGCTAGAAATAGAAGGAAACAGTTTCCTCCTGAGTGAGTTTCTGTTTGTGTGTCACGGCTTCTGTAAAAATGCTGTGTTTTTGCAACAGACATCTGTCAAGATGTCAATGCCAAAAGAAGACTCCCAGTACTGACTGTACAGAACCAACAGCTCTCAGTCCCAGTATCCTGACTGTACAGAACCAACAGCTCTCAGTCCCAGTATCCTGACTGTACAGAACCAACAGCTCTCAGTCCCAGTATCCTGACTGTACAGAACCAACAGCTCTCAGTCCCAGTATCCTGACTGTACAGAACCAACAGCTCTCAGTCCCAGTATCCTGACTGTACAGAACCAACAGCTCTCAGTCCCAGTATCCTGACTGTACAGAACCAACAGCTCTCAGTCCCAGTATCCTGACTGTACAGAACCAACAGCTCTCTGTCCCAGTATCCTGACTGTACAGAACCAACAGCTCTCAGTCCCAGTATTCTGACTGTACAGAACCAACAGCTCTCTGTCCCAGTATCCTGACTGTACAGAACCAACAGCTCTCAGTCCCAGTATCCTGACTGTACAGAACCAACAGCTCTCAGTCCCAGTATTCTGACTGTACAGAACCAACAGCTCTCAGTCCCAGTATCCTGACTGTGAAGAACCAACAGCTCTCAGTCCCAGTATCCTGACTGTACAGAACCAACAGCTCTCAGTCCCAGTATCCTGACTGTACAGAACCAACAGCTCTCTGTCCCAGTATCCTGACTGTACAGAACCAACAGCTCTCAGTCCCAGTATCCTGACTGTACAGAACCAACAGCTCTCTGTCCCAGTATCCTGACTGTACAGAACCAACAGCTCTCAGTCCCAGTATTCTGACTGTACAGAACCAACAGCTCTCTGTCCCAGTATCCTGACTGTACAGAACCAACAGCTCTCAGTCCCAGTATCCTGACTGTACAGAACCAACAGCTCTCAGTCCCAGTATCCTGACTGTACAGAACCAACAGCTCTTATTTGTCACATACACATACACATGGTTACCTCACAAGGACCCAGTGCTGCTCTGTAGTACAATAAACATCCCCCTTATACCTCACAAGGACCCAGTGCTGCCCTGTAGTACAATAAACATCCCCCTTATACCTCACAAGGACCCAGTGCTGCCCTGTAGTACAATAAACATCCCCTTATACCTCACAAGGACCCAGTGCTGCCCTGTAGTACAATAAACATCCCCCTTATACCTCACAAGGACCCAGTGCTGCCCTGTAGTACAATAAACATCCCCCTTATACCTCACAAGGACCCAGTGCTGCCCTGTAGTACAATAAACATCCCCCTTATACCTCACAAGGACCCAGTACTGCCCTGTAGTACAATAAACATCCCCTTACCTCACAAGGACCCAGTGCTGCCCTGTAGTACAATAAACATCCCCTTATACCTCACAAGGACCCAGTGCTGCCCTGTAGTACAATAAACATCCCCCTTATACCTCACAAGGACCCAGTGCTGCCCTGTAGTACAATAAACATCCCCCTTATACCTCACAAGGACCCAGTACTGCCCTGTAGTACAATAAACATCCCCCTTATACCTCACAAGGACCCAGTGCTGCCCTGTAGTACAATAAACATCCCCCTTATACCTCACAAGGACCCAGTGCTGCCCTGTAGTACAATAAACATCCCCCTTATACCTCACAAGGACCCAGTGCTGCCCTGTAGTACAATAAACATCCCCCTTATACCTCACAAGGACCCAGTGCTGCCCTGTAGTACAATAAACATCCCCCTTGTACCTCACAAGGACCCAGTGCTGCCCTGTAGTACAATAAACATCCCCCTACCTCACAAGGACCCAGTACTGCCCTGTAGTACAATAAACATCCCCCTACCTCACAAGGACCCAGTGCTGCCCTGTAGTACAATAAACATCCCCCCTACCTCACAAGGACCCAGTGCTGCCCTGTAGTACAATAAACATCCCCCTTATACCTCACAAGGACCCAGTGCTGCCCTGTAGTACAATAAACATCCCCCTTATACCTCACAAGGACCCAGTGCTGCCCTGTAGTACAATAAACATCCCCTACCTCACAAGGACCCAGTGCTGCCCTGTAACAATAAACATCCCCCTTATACCTCACAAGGACCCAGTGCTGCCCTGTAGTACAATAAACATCTCCCTTATACCTCACAAGGACCCAGTGCTGCCCTGTAGTACAATAAACACCCCCCTACCTCACAAGGACCCAGTGCTGCCCTGTAGTACAATAAACATCCCCCTACCTCACAAGGACCCAGTGCTGCCCTGTAGTACAATAAACATCCCCTACCTCACAAGGACCCAGTGCTGCCCTGTAGTACAATAAACATCCCCCTACCTCACAAGGACCCAGTGCTGCCCTGTAGTACAATAAACATCCCCTTATACCTCACAAGGACCCAGTGCTGCCCTGTAGTACAATAAACATCCCCCTTATACCTCACAAGGACCCAGTGCTGCCCTGTAGTACAATAAACATCCCCCTTATACCTCACAAGGACCCAGTACTGCCCTGTAGTACAATAAACACCCCCCCTACCTCACAAGGACCCAGTGCTGCCCTGTAGTACAATAAACATCCTCCCTACCTCACAAGGACCCAGTACTGCCCTGTAGTACAAGAAACATCTACCTCACAAGGTTAATGTTGCAGGGTTTCTCTGCTGCCTTACCAGCCCTGCTAACACACCTACTACACTGAGAAACCAGTGAGTGTGACCCATGTCAAACAAATGCAGCTGGATGGATCAGATATATCAGGTGTTTTATGTAACATTGTGTGTGTGTGTGTGTGTGTGTGTGTGTGTGTGTGTGTGTGTGTGTGTGTGTGTGTGTGTGTGTGTGTGTGTGTGTGTGTGTGTGTGTGTGTGTGTGTGTGTGTGTGTGTGTGTGTGTGTGTGTGTGTGTGTGTGTGTGTGTGTGTGTGTGTGTGTGTGTGTGTGTGTGTGTGTGTGTGTGTTTACAGCGGAGGGCAGAAAAGGAGGGTGTCTCTAGGAGCAGCCTTACTTCAAAACCCCCAGTTATTGATTCTGGATGAACCCACAGTCGGGGTGGACCCTGTGCTGAGAGCCAAGTATGTACTGGACACACACACACACTTCTACAACAATTCACCTGCTTCACATTTCCCCCTTTTACATCCAATATAATGAATGTCTCCAACAGTCTGAAGATAACAGAGTAGTTTATGAACAACACTCTGTCTCCAACAGTCTGAAGATAACAGAGTAGTTTATGAACAACACTCTGTCTCCAACAGTCTGAAGATAACAGAGTAGTTTATGAACAACACTCTGTCTCCAACAGTCTGAAGATAACAGAGTAGTTTATGAACAACACTCTGTCTCCAACAGCCTGAAGATAACAGAGTAGTTTATAGTGAACAACACTCTGTCTCCAACAGTCTGAAGATAACAGAGTAGTTTATGAACAACACTCTGTCTCCAACAGTCTGAAGATAACAGAGTAGTTTATGAACAACACTCTGTCTCCAACAGAAGATAACAGAGTAGTTTATGAACAACACTCTGTCTCCAACAGCCTGAAGATAACAGAGTAGTTTATGAACAACACTCTGTCTCCAACAGTCTGAAGATAACAGAGTAGTTTATGAACAACACTCTGTCTAGTTTATGAACAACACTCTGTCTCCAACAGTCTGAAGATAACAGAGTAGTTTATGAACAACACTATGTCTCCAACAGTCTGAAGATAACAGAGTAGTTTATGAACAACACTCTGTCTAGTTTATGAACAACACTCTGTCTCCAACAGTCTGAACCTGTCAAACACACTCTCTGCCTGTCATTACAGAATCCATTTAGTCTCTCATTCAGAATGACTGTATAAATCCTGTTGGAAGTATCTGGGTGTATAATCTGATTGTGTCATGGTACCAGTGCTCTGTTACAAAGCCCAGCCAAATCAGTCCAGTCAGGGTAATCCCAGGCAGGTCATAAGGCTAAGGCTGTGTGTCAAATGGCACCCTATTCCCTTTATAGTGCACTATCAGGGCTCATAGAGCTCTGGTAAGTAGTGCCCTTTATAGAGAATAGGGTGCCATTTGGGACCATAGGATGTGCCCTTAAACTGAGTTGTGTTATGTGTCCCTGTAGGATCTGGCAGCATCTAGTAGAGATTGTGAAAACTGGAAAAGTATCAGTCGTCATCACCACACACTACATAGAGGAGGCCAGGCAAGCCAACGTGGTAAGATACAGTCTATATACATGATAACTACCTACTGATAGACACTACATAGAGGAGGCCAGGCAAGCCAACGTGGTAAGATACAGTCTATATACATGATAACTACCTACTGATAGACACTACATAGAGGAGGCCAGGCAAGCCAACGTGGTAAGACACTCACTCTGTCACACACAGTCCTTTTGTCAAATGCTCCTCTGTGAACGCTGTGCCTTGTTTATCTGTTGTCATAAGAGGAAATGGGAAACAGACAGAGCTTAACTGACCGTCCCTCCTCATATACTTTATGAGCAGGCAATTATGAGGTCCCCTCTGCTGAGAAACAATGGGTCCTTTGGTAGTTCCTGTAGTTCTTCTGTGTTTTACCGTTTTAGAAAGGGGGGAGAGGTGCAGTATGGGTCTGCCTGTGTGTCACAGCGTCGATGGTCTGGTTGTCTTCAATCAGAACACACTATTCCAGTTGTATACACTATTCCAGTTATATTCACTATTCCAGTTTTATTCTAGTTATATACACTATTCCAGTTATATACACTATTCCAGTTATATTCACTATTCCAGTTTTATTCTAGTTATATACACTATTCCAGTTATATACACTATTCCAGTTATATACACTATTCCAGTTATATACACTATTCCAGTTATATTCACTATTCCAGTTTTATTCTAGTTATATACACTATTCCAGTTATATACACTATTCCAGTTATATACACTATTCACTATTCCAGTTATATTATATACACTATTCCAGTTATATACACTATTCCAGTTATATACACTATTCCAGTTATATACACTATTCCAGTTATATACACTATTCCAGTTTTATTCTAGTTATATACACTATTCCAGTTATATACACTATTCCAGTTGTATACACTATTCCAGTTGTATACACCATTCCAGTTATACACACTATTCTAGTTATATACACTATTCTAGTTATATACACTATTCCAGTTATATACACTATTCCAATTGTATGGCCCTCACCATGTTCTCCATCAGACTACCATAATTGCTGGACTATTAAGCACACCTGAATATAAACCGCACCCACTGAATTATTAAAACATTTGTATTTTGTACATAAATACGCCGCACATGTCTATAAGCCACAGGTGCCTACCGGTAGATTGAAATAAATGAACTTGGTCACTATCTTCCTCCTCCTGTGCACTGAAACCACTGAAGTCATCTCCTTCGGTGTCGGAGATGAATAGCCTCAGAATTGCTTCATCCGATGTTGGATCGTTTTCATTGTCGCTCTCGTCACTTTCATCCGGAGGCAAATTCCCCGCTGAGCTCATGCTGCCCCTTCAACATGCAGCAGTCCAGCCTTTCCAAACCCGTTGATGATAGTGGATTTTTTGACAATGCTCCACGCTGTCAGGACCCACTGGCAGACTTGACCATAAGATGCTCTTCACATGCGACCCGTTTTAGTGAAGGATTTCTCCCCACTTGTCATCCAAGCCTCCCACTGAACAAGGAGCGCCACCTTAAATGCACGATTTACACTGATGTCGAGTGGCTGCAAATACTTTGGGCCATCTGCTTTTCTTCCCTCTGGAAGCTTTTGTTGTCTTTTTGCACTGAGTCAGTTCCTCACGCTGCTTTCCAACGTCTTATCATCGACTCATTAAGGCCAAGCTCCCGTGCAGCAGCTCTCTTTCCTTTTCCAACAGCCAGATCGATCGCCTTCAACTTGAAAGCTGCATCATATGCATTTCTCCGTGTCTTTGCCATGATGAGGGTGACAAAACGACTACCGTAATCAGAATGATGGGAAGTTTGAGCGCGCTCGATTTACATCACATTATGTGACGGTGCTCAGTTTTTTGGCGCCATGAATCTTGTGAAAGCGGGAAAAATCCATAAATTAGCCGCGTCATTGTATAAACCGCGAGGTTCAAAGCGTGGGAATAAAGTAGCGGCTTATAGTCCAGCAATTACGGTAGTAGTGTTCATTCGCTATGGTTCAAAGTCTAATGCCTAGGAGCTACTGCTCTGTAAATCTACAGATTAGGTTCCTGTAAAGCCTTTTTCCTGGTTTTCCTCTGAGATGATGTTTGTTTCTGAGCAGCCTTTTTCCTGGTTTTCCTCTGAGATGATGTTTGTTTCTGAGCAGCCTTTTTTTTCCTGGTTTTCCTCTGAGATGATGTTTGTTTCTGAGCAGCCTTTTTCCTGGTTTTCCTCTGAGATGATGTTTGTTTCTGAGCAGCCTTTTTCCTGGTTTTCCTCTGAGATGATGTTTGTTTCTGAGCAGCCTTTTTCCTGGTTTTCCTCTGAGATGATGTTTGTTTCTGAGCAGCCTTTTTCCTGGTTTTCCTCTGAGATGATGTTTGTTTCTGAGCAGCCTTTTTCCTGGTTTTCCTCTGAGATGATGTTTGTTTCTGAGCAGCCTTTTTCCTGGTTTTCCTCTGAGATGATGTTTGTTTCTGAGCAGCCTTTTTCCTGGTTTTCCTCTGAGATGATGTTTGTTTCTGAGCAGCCTTTTTCCTGGTTTTCCTCTGAGATGATGTTTGTTTCTGAGCAGCCTTTTTTCCTGGTTTTCCTCTGAGATGATGTTTGTTTCTGAGCAGCCTTTTTCCTGGTTTTCCTCTGAGATGATGTTTGTTTCTGAGCAGCCTTTTTCCTGGTTTTCCTCTGAGATGATGTTTGTTTCTGAGCAGCCTTTTTCCTGGTTTTCCTCTGAGATGATGTTTGTTTCTGAGATGATGATTTTGTTTCTGAGCAGCCTTTTTCCTGGTTTTCCTCTGAGATGATGTTTGTTTCTGAGCAGCCTTTTTCCTGGTTTTCCTCTGAGATGATGTTTGTTTCTGAGCAGCCTTTTTCCTGGTTTTCCTCTGAGATGATGTTTGTTTCTGAGCAGCCTTTTTCCTGGTTTTCCTTGATTTTTTCCTGGTTTTCCTCTGAGATGATGTTTGTTTCTGAGCAGCCTTTTTCCTGGTTTTCCTCTGAGATGATGTTTGTTTCTGAGCAGCCTTTTTCCTGGTTTTCCTCTGAGATGATGTTTGTTTCTGAGCAGCCTTTTTCCTGGTTTTCCTCTGAGATGATGTTTGTTTCTGAGCAGCCTTTTTCCTGGTTTTCCTCTGAGATGATGTTTGTTTCTGAGCAGCCTTTTTCCTGGTTTTCCTCTGAGATGATGTTTGTTTCTGAGCAGAGATGATGTTTGTTTCCTTTTTCCTGGTTTTCCTCTGAGATGATGTTTGTTTCTGAGCAGCCTTTTTCCTGGTTTTCCTCTGAGATGATGTTTGTTTCTGAGCAGCCTTTTTCCTGGTTTTCCTCTGAGATGATGTTTGTTTCTGAGCAGCCTTTTTCCTGGTTTTCCTCTGAGATGATGTTTGTTTCTGAGCAGCCTTTTTCCTGGTTTTCCTCTGAGATGATGTTTGTTTCTGAGCAGCCTTTTTCCTGGTTTTCCTCTGAGATGATGTTTGTTTCTGAGCAGCCTTTTTCCTGAGATGATGTTTGTTTCTGAGCAGCCTTTTTCCTGGTTTTCCTCTGAGATGATGTTTGTTTCTGAGCAGATGATGTTTGTTTCCAGCCTTTTTCCTGGTTTTCCTCTGAGATGATGTTTGTTTCTGAGCAGCCTTTTTCCTGGTTTTCCTCTGAGATGATGTTTGTTTCTGAGCAGCCTTTTTCCTGGTTTTCCTCTGAGATGATGTTTGTTTCTGAGCAGCCTTTTTCCTGGTTTTCCTCTGAGATGATGTTTGTTTCTGAGCAGCCTTTTTCCTGGTTTTCCTCTGAGATGATGTTTGTTTCTGAGCAGCCTTTTTCCTGGTTTTCCTCTGAGATGATGTTTGTTTCTGAGCAGCCTTTTTCCTGGTTTTTGTTTCCTCTGAGATGATGTTTGTTTAGCAGCCTTTTTCCTGGTTTTCCTCTGAGATGATGTTTGTTTCTGAGCAGCCTTTTTCCTGGTTTTCCTCTGAGATGATGTTTGTTTCTGAGATGATGTTTGTTTCAGCCTTTTTCCTGGTTTTCCTCTGAGATGATGTTTGTTTCTGAGCAGCCTTTTTCCTGGTTTTCCTCTGAGATGATGTTTGTTTCTGAGCAGCCTTTTTCCTGGTTTTCCTCTGAGATGATGTTTGTTTCTGAGCAGCCTTTTTCCTGGTTTTCCTGAGATTTTTGTTTCCCTCCTGAGATGATGTTTGTTTCTGAGCAGCCTTTTTCCTGGTTTTCCTGGTTTTTTTTCCTCTCTGAGATGATGTTTGTTTCTGAGCAGCCTTTTTCCTGGTTTTCTGAGATGATGTTTGTTTCTGAGCAGCCTTTTTCCTGGTTTTCCTCTGAGATGATGTTTGTTTCTGAGCAGCCTTTTTCCTGGTTTTCCTCTGAGATGATGTTTGTTTCTGAGCAGCCTTTTTCCTGGTTTTCCTCTGAGATGATGTTTGTTTCTGAGCAGCCTTTTTCCTGGTTTTCCTCTGAGATGATGTTTGTTTCTGAGCAGCCTTTTTCCTGGTTTTCCTCTGAGATGATGTTTGTTTCTTTTTCCTGGTTTTCCTCTGAGATGATGTTTGTTTCTGAGCAGCCTTTTTCCTGGTTTTCCTCTGAGATGATGTTTGTTTCTGAGCAGCCTTTTTCCTGGTTTTCCTCTGAGATGATGTTTGTTTCTGAGCAGCCTTTTTCCTGGTTTTCCTCTGAGATGATGTTTGTTTCTGAGCAGCCTTTTTCCTGGTTTTCCTCTGAGATGATGTTTGTTTCTGCCTTTTTCCTGGTTTTCCTCTGAGATGATGTTTGTTTCTGAGCAGCCTTTTTCCTGGTTTTCCTCTGAGATGATGTTTGTTTCTGAGCAGCCTTTTTCCTGGTTTTCCTCTGAGATGATGTTTGTTTCTGAGCAGCCTTTTTCCTGGTTTTCCTCTGAGATGATGTTTGTTTCTGAGCAGCCTTTTTCCTGGTTTTCCTCTGAGATGATGTTTGTTTCTGAGCAGCCTTTTTCCTGGTTTTCCTCTGAGATGATGTTTGTTTCTGAGCAGCCTTTTTCCTGGTTTTCCTCTGAGATGATGTTTGTTTCTGAGCAGCCTTTTTCCTGGTTTTCCTCTGAGATGATGTTTGTTTCTGAGCAGCCTTTTTCCTGGTTTTCCTCTGAGATGATGTTTGTTTCTGAGCAGCCTTTTTCCTGGTTTTCCTCTGAGATGATGTTTGTTTCTGAGCAGCCTTTTTCCTGGTTTTCCTCTGAGATGATGTTTGTTTCTGAGCAGCCTTTTTCCTGGTTTTCCTCTGAGATGATGTTTGTTTCTGAGCAGCCTTTTTCCTGGTTTTCCTCTGAGATGATGTTTGTTTCTGAGCAGCCTTTTTCCTGGTTTTCCTCTGAGATGATGTTTGTTTCTGAGCAGCCTTTTTCCTGGTTTTCCTCTGAGATGATGTTTGTTTCTGAGCAGCCTTTTTCCTGGTTTTCCTCTGAGATGATGTTTGTTTCTGAGCAGCCTTTTTCCTGGTTTTCCTCTGAGATGATGTTTGTTTCTGAGCAGCCTTTTTCCTGGTTTTCCTCTGAGATGATGTTTGTTTCTGAGCAGCCTTTTTCCTGGTTTTCCTCTGAGATGATGTTTGTTTCTGAGCAGCCTTTTTCCTCGGCGAGGAAATGAAATGTGATAAAAGTGGTGAAGGGGACAGACATGAAGGATGTGGTTCTGAGGGATGTTTTGGTCCTGTACCACATGAACTACAGTACTGAGGGATGTTTTGGTCCTGTACCACATGAACTACAGTACTGAGGGATGTTTTGGTCCTGTACCACATGAACTACAGTACTGAGGGATGTTTTGGTCCTGTACCACATGAACTACAGTACTGAGGGATGTGTTGGTCCTGTACCACATGAACTACAGTACTGAGGGATGTTTTGGTCCTGTACCACATGAACTACAGTACTGAGGGATGTTTTGGTCCTGTACCACATGAACTACAGTACTGAGGGATGTGTTGGTCCTGTACCACATGAACTACAGTACTGAGGGATGTTTTGGTCCTGTACCACATGAACTACAGTACTGAGGGATGTTTTGGTCCTGTACCACATGAACTACAGTACTGAGGGATGTTTTGGTCCTGTACCACATGAACTACAGTACTGAGGGATGTTTTGGTCCTGTACCACATGAAGGATGTGGTACTGAGGAGATGTTTTGGTCCTGTACCACATGAACTACAGTACTGAGGGATGTTTTGGTCCTGTACCACATGAACTACAGTACTGAGGGATGTTTTGGTCCTGTACCACATGAACTACAGTACTGAGGGATGTTTTGGTCCTGTACCACATGAAGGATGTGGTACTGAGGAGATGTTTTGGTCCTGTACCACATGAACTACAGTACTGAGGGATGTTTTGGTCCTGTACCACATGAACTACACTACTGAGGGATGTTTTGGTCCTGTACCACATGAACTACAGTACTGAGGAGATGTTTTGGTCCTGTACCACATGAACTACACTACTGAGGGATGTTTTGGTCCTGTACCACATGAACTACAGTACTGAGGAGATGTTTTGGTCCTGTACCACATGAACTACAGTACTGAGGAGATGTTTTGGTCCTGTACCACATGAAGGATGTGGTACTGAGGGATGTTTTGGTCCTGTACCACATGAACTACAGTACTGAGGAGATGTTTTGGTCCTGTACCACATGAACTACAGTACTGAGGGATGTGTTGGTCCTGTACCACATGAACTACAGTACTGAGGGATGTTTTGGTCCTGTACCACATGAACTACAGTACTGAGGGGATGTTTTGGTCCTGTACCACATGAACTACAGTACTGAGGAGATGTTTTGGTCCTGTACCACATGAACTACAGTACTGAGGGATGTTTTGGTCCTGTACCACATGAACTACAGTACTGAGGAGATGTTTTGGTCCTGTACCACATGAACTACAGTACTGAGGAGATGTTTTGGTCCTGTACCACATGAAGGATGTGGTACTGAGGGATGTTTTGGTCCTGTACCACATGAACTACAGTACTGAGGAGATGTTTTGGTCCTGTACCACATGAAGGATGTGGTACTGAGGGATGTTTTGGTCCTGTACCACATGAACTACAGTACTGAGGGATGTTTTGGTCCTGTACCACATGAACTACAGTACTGAGGGATGTGTTGGTCCTGTACCACATGAACTACAGTACTGAGGG
The DNA here is from genome assembly GCF_021184085.1 of Oncorhynchus gorbuscha. Lineage (NCBI taxonomy): Eukaryota > Metazoa > Chordata > Actinopteri > Salmoniformes > Salmonidae > Oncorhynchus > Oncorhynchus gorbuscha. Next base: position 16,908 of record NW_025747949.1, on the reverse strand, counting down.
ATGTTTTGGTCCTGTACCACATGAACTACAGTACTGAGGGATGTTTTGGTCCTGTACCACATGAACTACAGTACTGAGGGATGTTTTGGTCCTGTACCACATGAACTACAGTACTGAGGGATGTTTTGGTCCTGTACCACATGAACTACAGTACTGAGGGATGTTTTGGTCCTGTACCACATGAACTACAGTACTGAGGGATGTTTTGGTCCTGTACCACATGAACTACAGTACTGAGGGATGTTTTGGTCCTGTACCACATGAACTACAGTACTGAGGGATGTTTTGGTCCTGTACCACATGAACTACAGTACTGAGGGATGTTTTGGTCCTGTACCACATGAACTACAGTACTGAGGGATGTTTTGGTCCTGTACCACATGAACTACAGTACTGAGGAGATGTTTTGGTCCTGTACCACATGAACTACAGTACTGAGGGATGTTTTGGTCCTGTACCACATGAACTACAGTACTGAGGGATGTTTTGGTCCTGTACCACATGAACTACAGTACTGAGGGATGTGTTGGTCCTGTACCACATGAACTACAGTACTGAGGGATGTTTTGGTCCTGTACCACATGAACTACAGTACTGAGGAGATGTTTTGGTCCTGTACCACATGAACTACAGTACTGAGGAGATGTTTTGGTCCTGTACCACATGAACTACAGTACTGAGGAGATGTTTTGGTCCTGTACCACATGAACTACAGTACTGAGGGATGTTTTGGTCCTGTACCACATGAACTACAGTACTGAGGGGATGTTTTGGTCCTGTACCACATGAAGGATGTGGTACTGAGGGATGTTTTGGTCCTGTACCACATGAACTACAGTACTGAGGGGATGTTTTGGTCCTGTACCACATGAAGGATGTGGTACTGAGGGATGTTTTGGTCCTGTACCACATGAACTACAGTACTGAGGGATGTTTTGGTCCTGTACCACATGAACTACAGTACTGAGGGATGTTTTGGTCCTGTACCACATGAACTACAGTACTGAGGAGATGTTTTGGTCCTGTACCACATGAACTACAGTACTGAGGGATGTTTTGGTCCTGTACCACATGAACTACAGTACTGAGGGATGTTTTGGTCCTGTACCACATGAACTACAGTACTGAGGAGATGTTTTGGTCCTGTACCACATGAACTAAAGTACTGAGGGATGTTTTGGTCCTGTACCACATGAACTACAGTACTGAGGGATGTTTAGGTCCTGTACCACATGAACTACAGTACTGAGGGATGTTTTGGTCCTGTACCACATGAACTACAGTACTGAGGGATGTTTTGGTCCTGTACCACATGAACTACAGTACTGAGGGATGTTTTGGTCCTGTACCACATGAACTACAGTACTGAGGGATGTTTTGGTCCTGTACCACATGAACTACAGTACTGAGGGATGTTTTGGTCCTGTACCACATGAACTACAGTACTGAGGGATGTTTTGGTCCTGTACCACATGAACAGATACAGTACTGAGGAGATGTTTTGGTCCTGTACCACATGAACTACAGTACTGAGGAGATGTTTTGGTCCTGTACCACATGAACTACAGTACTGAGGGATGTTTTGGTCCTGTACCACATGAACTACAGTACTGAGGGATGTTTTGGTCCTGTACCACATGAACTACAGTACTGAGGGATGTTTTGGTCCTGTACCACATGAACTACAGTACTGAGGAGATGTTTTGGTCCTGTACCACATGAACTACAGTACTGAGGGATGTTTTGGTCCTGTACCACATGAACTACAGTACTGAGGGATGTTTTGGTCCTGTACCACATGAACTACAGTACTGAGGAGATGTTTTGGTCCTGTACCACATGAACTACAGTACTGAGGGATGTTTTGGTCCTGTACCACATGAACTACAGTACTGAGGGATGTTTTGGTCCTGTACCACATGAACTACAGTACTGAGGGATGTTTTGGTCCTGTACCACATGAACTACAGTACTGAGGGATGTTTTGGTCCTGTACCACGTAGACCATGAACTACAGTACTGAGAGATTATTTGGTCCTGTACCACATAGACCATGAACTACAGTACTGAGAGATTATTTGGTCCTGTACCACATAGACCATGAACTACAGTACTGAGAGATTATTTGGTCCTGTACCACATAGACCATGAACTACTGTACTGAGGGATGTTTTGGTCCTGTACCACATAGACCATGAACTACAGTACTGAGGGATGTTTTGGTCCTGTACCACGTAGACCATGAACTACAGTACTGAGAGATTTTTGGTCCTGTACCACATAGACCATGAACTACAGTACTGAGGGATGTTTTGGTCCTGTACCACATAGACCATGAACTACTGTACTGAGGGGATGTTTTGGTCCTGTACCACATGAACTACAGTACTGAGGGATGTTTTGTCCTGTACCACATAGACCATAAACTACAGTACTGAGGGGATGTTTTGGTCCTGTACCACATAGACCATGAACTACTGTACTGAGGGATGTTTTGGTCCTGTACCACGTAGACCATGAACTACAGTACTGAGAGATTATTTGGTCCTGTACCACATAGACCATAAACTACAGTACTGAGGGGATGTTTTGGTCCTGTACCACATAGACCATAAACTACAGTACTGAGGGGATGTTTTGGTCCTGTACCACATAGACCATGAACTACTGTACTGAGGGATGTTTTGGTCCTGTACCACGTAGACCATGAACTACAGTACTGAGAGATTATTTGGTCCTGTACCACATAGGACTATGAACTACAGTACTGAGAGATTATTTGGTCCTGTACCACATGAACTACAGTACTGAGAGATTATTTGGTCCTGTACCACATAGACCATGAACTACAGTACTGAGGGGATGTTTTGGTCCTGTACCACATAGACCATGAACTACAGTACTGAGAGATTATTTGGTCCTGTACCACATGAACTACAGTACTGAGAGATTATTTGGTCCTGTACCACATAGACCATGAACTACAGTACTGAGGGGATGTTTTGGTCCTGTACCACATAGACCATGAACTACAGTACTGAGAGATTATTTGGTCCTGTACCACATAGACCATGAACTACAGTACTGAGGGATGTTTTGGTCCTGTACCACATAGACCATGAACTACAGTACTGAGGGATGTTTTGGTCCTGTACCACATAGACCATGAACTACAGTACTGAGGGGATGTTTTGGTCCTGTACCACATGAACTACAGTACTGAGGGATGTTTTGGTCCTGTACCACATAGACCATGAACTACAGTACTGAATACTACAGTATTTACATGCCTTATTTGTTCATATCTGCTTAGAGCTTCATTTGAGTAAAGTGGTTGTTTAAGATCCATATGCTTGCTCATATTGTATTCTTAACAGATTCATGAACAAATTCATGAGCAGATTCATGAACAGATTTCGTGAATAGATTTCGTGAACAGATTTCATGAGCAGATTCATGAGCAGATTTTATGAACAGATTTCATGAGCAGATTCATGAGCAGATTTCATGAACTGATTCGTAAACTGATTCATGAACAGATTCATGAACAGATTTCATGAGCAGATTCATGAACAGATTTCGTGAATAGATTTCGTGAACAGATTTCATGAGCAGATTCATGAGCAGATTTTATGAACAGATTCGTAAGCTGATTCATAAGAAGATGAAAAAAAAACATACAGTAAGAATATACAGTAGATTGTCTGTAAATAACTGATGTGAATATGTACAGAAAACCAAAGGAGAAAGTCTTCACAGTATATCTGGTTATTTGCCTCAATGGGCCCTGGTCAAAAGTAATGCACTAAATAGGGAATAGGGTGCCTCTTGGTACGCGTAATAGATGTCCTTTACAATACAGATCTAAGAGACAGACATTTAGACAACTTCTGCCTACTGTATTCCCTCTAACCTATTACCACGAGACAGACATTTAGACAACTTCTGCCTACTGTATTCCCTCTGACCTATTACCATGAGACAGACATTTAGACAACTTCTGCCTACTGTATTCCCTCTAACCTATTACCACGAGACAGACATTTAGACAACTTCTGCCTACTGTATTCCCTCTGACCTATTACCACGAGACAGACATTTAGACAACTTCTGCCTACTGTATTCCCTCTGACCTATTACCACGAGACAGACATTTAGACAACTTCTACCTACTGTATTCCCTCTAACCTATTACCACGAGACAGACATTTAGACAACTTCTGCCTACTGTATTCCCTCTAACCTATTACCACGAGACAGACATTTAGACAACTTCTGCCTACTGTATTCCCTCTGACCTATTACCACGAGACAGACATTTAGACAACTTCTGCCTACTATATTCCATCCCCTCTAACCTATTACCACGAGACAGACATTTAGACAAGTTCTGCCTACTGTATTCCCTCTGACATATTACCACGAGACAGACATTTAGACAACTTCTGCCTACTGTATTCCCTCTGACCTATTACCACGAGACAGACATTTAGACAACTTCTGCCTACTGTATTCCATCCCCTCTAACCTATTACCACGAGACAGACATTTAGACAACTTCTGCCTACTGTATTCCCTCTAACCTATTACCACGAGACAGACATTTAGACAACTTCTGCCTACTGTATTCCATCCCCTCTGACCTATTACCATGAGACAGACATTTAGACAACTTCTACCTACTGTATTCCCTCCCCTCTAACCTATTACCACGAGACAGACATTTAGACAACTTCTGCCTACTGTATTCCCTCCCCTCTGACCTATTACCATGAGACAGACATTTAACCTATTACCACCTATTACCAGACAGACATTTACATCTGAGTAATTTAGCAGATGTTGTTAACCAGAGAGATGGATCAGTTCTCACTTCTCTATTGTAGCCAGTTGCATTGTCCTGCTGAACCACTAAAGTAGTAGTGTGAAGTGCATAGTACTGTATTCTGCATTTAGCTTCTCACACTCAACACAGATCTGACTGGAAACACACTGATAAGACTCTCTATGTTCCAAATGGCACCATATCATTATTATTATTATAGTGCACTACTTTCTACCAGGACCCATAAGGCTCAGGTTAAAAGTAGTGCACGAAATAGGGAATAGGGTGCCATTTGGGACACAGTGGTTCCTTGTACCACCTGTGTAATGTATTCAGACTGTATTTAGGGCACATTCTATTACCACAGTGTGTTCTAGTCTACAGTTCTACCTCTGTGTTCTACTCTTCAGTACTACCTCTGTGTTCTAGTCTACAGTTCTACCTCTGTGTTCTAGTCTACAGTTCTACCTCTGTGTTCTAGTCTACAGTTCTACCTCTGGGTTCTAGTCTACAGTTACAACTACAGTTCTCTGTGTTCTAGTCTACAGTTCTACCTCTGTTCTAGTCTACAGTTCTACCTCTGTGTTCTAGTCTACAGTTCTACCTCTGTGTTCTAGACTACAGTTCTACCTCTGTGTTCTAGTCTACAGTTCTACCTCTGTGTTCTAGTCTACAGTTCTACCTCTGTGTTCTAGTCTACAGTTCTACCTCTGTGTTCTAGTCTACAGTTCTACCTCTGTGTTCTAGTCTACAGTTCTACCTCTGTGTTCTAGTCTACAGTTCTACCTCTGTGTTCTAGTCTACAGTTCTACCTCTGTGTTCTAGTGCACAGTTCTACCTCTGTGTTCTACTCTACAGTTCTACCTCTGTGTTCTAGTGCACAGTTCTACCTCTGTGTTCTACTCTACAGTACTACCTCTGTGTTCTAGTCTACAGTTCTACCTCTGTGTTCTACTCTTCAGTACTACCTCTGTGTTCTAGTCTACAGTACTACCTCTGTGTTCTAGTCTACAGTTCTACCTCTGTGTTCTACTCTACAGTTCTACCTCTGTGTTCTAGTCTACAGTTCTACCTCTGTGTTCTACTCTACAGTTCTACCTCTGTGTTCTAGTCTACAGTTCTACCTCTGTGTTCTAGTCTACAGTTCTACCTCTGTGTTCTAGTCTACAGTTCAACCTCTGTGTTCTAGTCTACAGTTCTACCTCTGTGTTCTACTCTACAGTTCTACCTCTGTGTTCTAGTCTACAGTTCTACCTCTGTGTTCTAGTCTACAGTTCAACCTCTGTGTTCTAGTCTACAGTTCAACCTCTGTGTTCTACTCTACAGTTCAACCTCTGTGTTCTACTCTACAGTTCAACCTCTGTGTTCTAGTCTACAGTACTACCTCTGTGTTCTACTCTACAGTTCTACCTCTGTGTTCTACTCTACAGTTCTACCTCTGTGTTCTAGTCTACAGTTCTACCTCTGTGTTCTACTCTTCAGTACTACCTCTGTGTTCTAGTCTACAGTTCTACCTCTGTGTTCTAGTCTACAGTTCTACCTCTGTGTTCTAGTCTACAGTTCTACCTCTGTGTTCTAGTCTACAGTTCTACCTCTGTGTTCTACTCTACAGTTCTACCTCTGTGTTCTACTCTACAGTACTACCTCTGTGTTCTAGTCTACAGTTCTACCTCTGTGTTCTAGTCTATTGTACTACCTCTGTGTTCTACTCTACAGTTCTACCTCTGTGTTCTACTCTACAGTTCTACCTCTGTGTTCTAGTCTACAGTTCTACCTCTGTGTTCTACTCTACAGTTCTACCTCTGTGTTCTAGTCTACAGTTCTACCTCTGTGTTCTACTCTACAGTTCTACCTCTGTGTTCTACTCTACAGTTCTACCTCTGTGTTCTAGTCTATTGTACTACCTCTGTGTTCTACTCTACAGTTCTACCTCTGTGTTCTACTCTACAGTTCTACCTCTGTGTTCTAGTCTACAGTTCTACCTCTGTGTTCTACTCTACAGTTCTACCTCTGTGTTCTACTCTACAGTTCTACCTCTGTGTTCTACTCTACAGTTCTACCTCTGTGTTCTACTCTACAGTTCTACCTCTGTGTTCTACTCTACAGTTCTACCTCTGTGTTCTACTCTACAGTTCAACCTCTGTGTTCTACTCTACAGTTCTACCTCTGTGTTCTACTCTACAGTTCTACCTCTGTGTTCTACTCTACAGTTCTACCTCTGTGTTCTACTCTACAGTTCTACCTCTGTGTTCTACTCTACAGTTCAACCTCTGTGTTCTACTCTACGGTTCTACCTCTGTGTTCTACTCTACAGTTCAACCTCTGTGTTCTACTCTACAGTTCTACCTCTGTGTTCTACTCTACAGTTCTACCTCTGTGTTCTACTCTACAGTTCTACCTCTGTGTTCTACTCTACAGTTCTACCTCTGTGTTATATTCATCCATAAGAACTCATGGCTTCATTATAAACACCTTGTTGGTCATCAGTTTGTCAATGGCCCAATGCAGATAACAACATTAACAAATACCTAAGATTGATAGAGGATAGCTACTCTCTAGCCACTATTTGAATCATTTCTTTATTCAGTTTACAGTGAGAAAGTTATGTATCACCCAATGTGGTGACTTTTTCCACAATGTTTGATATGACTCCAACGACTGAATCAGGCCCCTCCCTCAGTAGCTACACGGCTCCAGTGTTCACAGAGAGAGCAAACCAACTAGGACATAGGTGACATGATGACTGGGCCTGAGCCTTCACCACCTGACGTTAGTGATATAATTATACCATGAGCAGATATCTCTCCTGTCACACTAAGACCTGTCCTACAGGAACATTCTTGACTAAGGCTATTTCTTAATCTTTCCTTGATTCCTCACATCCTCTCTCCTCGCCTCCTTCCTCAACTCCATTGTAAATAACCATGCTGTTTTCTATCTCTCCAGGTGGGTCTGATGAGGAATGGCCGACTGTTGGCCGAGGGACATCCAGAAACCATGATGAAACAGCACAATGCACCGGTGAGTACCCTACAACAAAGTGGACTGCTGACGGAGTAGACTGCTGACGGAGTAGACTGCTGACAGGGTGGACTGCTGACAGAGTAGACTGCTGACGGATTAGACTGCTGACGGAGTGGACTGCTGACAGAGTGGACTGCTGACGGAGTGGACTGCTGACGGAGTGGACTGCTGACACAGTGGACTGCTGACGGAGTGGACTGCTGACGGAGTGGACTGCTGACGGAGTGGACTGCTGACGGAGTGGACTGCTAATAGAATTAACATCTATCAGTGTTGAAGTCTAGCATGTTTGTTGGCATTTTAACTTTTGACTGTTGCCTTAGTGTCCAGTTTATTTTTTGGGTTTGCTAACAGTAACCCTTTATCACCACTAGACAACAGTCCTGTTAACAGTAACCCTTTATCACCACTAGACAACAGTCCTGTTAACAGTAACCCTTTATCACCACTAGACAACAGTCCTGCTAACAGTAACCCTTTATCACCACTAGACAACAGTCCTGCTAACAGTAACCCTTTATCACCACTAGACAACAGTCCTGTTAACAGTAACTCTTTATCACCACTAGACAACAGTCCTGTTAACAGTAACCCTTTATCACCACTAGACAACAGTCCTGTTAACAGTAACCCTTTATCACCACTAGACAACAGTAACCCTTTATCACCACTAGACAACAGTCCTGTTAACAGTAACTCTTTATCACCACTAGACAACAGTAACTCTTTATCACCACTAGACAACAGTCCTGTTAACAGTAACCCTTTATCACCACTAGACAACAGTCCTGTTAACAGTAACTCTTTATCACCACTAGACAACAGTCCTGTTAACAGTAACTCTTTATCACCGCTAGACAACAGTCCTGTTAACAGTAACCCTTTATCACCACTAGACAACAGTAACTCTTTATCACCACTAGACAACAGTAACCCTTTATCACCACTAGACAACAGTAACCCTTTATCACCACTAGACAACAGTCCTGTTAACAGTAACTCTTTATCACCACTAGACAACAGTCCTGTTAACAGTAACTCTTTATCACCACTAGACAACAGTCCTGTTAACAGTAACCCTTTATCACCACTAGACAACCGTAACTCTTTATCACCACTAGACAACAGTAACCCTTTATCACCACTAGACAACAGTAACCCTTTATCACCACTAGACAACAGTAACCCTTTATCACCACTAGACAACAGTCCTGTTAACAGTAACTCTTTATCACCACTAGACAACAGTCCTGTTAACAGTAACTCTTTATCACCACTAGACAACAGTCCTGTTAACAGTAACCCTTTATCACCACTAGACAACAGTCCTGTTAACAGTAACTCTTTATCACCACTAGACAACAGTAACTCTTTATCACCACTAGACAACAGTCCTGCTAACAGTAACCCTTTATCACCACTAGACAACAGTAACTCTTTATCACCACTACACAACAGTCCTGTTAACAGTAACCCTTTATCACCACTACACAACAGTCCTGCTAACAGTAACCCTTTATCACCACTAGACAACAGTCCTGTTAACAGTAACCCTTTATCACCACTAGACAACAGTCCTGTTAACAGTAACTCTTTATCACCACTAGACAACAGTCCTGTTAACAGTAACCCTTTATCACCACTAGATAACAGTCCTGTTAACAGTAACCCTTTATCACCACTAGACAACAGTAACCCTTTATCACCACTAGATAACAGTCCTGTTAACAGTAACCCTTTATCACCACTAGACAACAGTCCTGTTAACAGTAACCCTTTATCACCACTAGACAACAGTAACCCTTTATCACCACTAGACAACAGTCCTGTTAACAGTAACTCTTTATCACCACTAGATAACAGTCATGTTAACAGTAACCCTTTATCACCACTAGACAACAGTCCTGTTAACAGTAACCCTTTATCACCACTAGACAACAGTCCTGTTAACAGTAACCCTTTATCACCACTAGACAACAGTCCTGTTAACAGTAACCCTTTATCACCACTAGACAACAGTCCTGTTAACAGTAACCCTTTATCACCACTAGACAACAGTAACCCTTTATCACCACTAGACAACAGTAACTCTTTATCACCACTAGACAACAGTCCTGTTAACAGTAACTCTTTATCACCACTAGATAACAGTAACCCTTTATCACCACTACACAACAGTAACCCTTTATCACCACTAGACAACAGTAACCCTTTATCACCACTAGACAACAGTCCTGCTAACAGTAACTCTTTATCACCACTAGACAACAGTCCTGTTAACAGTAACCCTTTATCACCACTAGACAACAGTCCTGTTAACAGTAACTCTTTATCACCACTAGACAACAGTCCTGTTAACAGTAACCCTTTATCACCACTAGGCAACAGTCCTGTTAACAGTAACTCTTTATCACCACTAGACAACAGTAACTCTTTATCACCACTAGACAACAGTCCTGCTAACAGTAACCCTTTATCACCACTAGACAACAGTAACTCTTTATCACCACTACACAACAGTCCTGTTAACAGTAACCCTTTATCACCACTACACAACAGTCCTGCTAACAGTAACCCTTTATCACCACTAGACAACAGTAACCCTTTATCACCACTAGACAACAGTCCTGTTAACAGTAACTCTTTATCACCACTAGACAACAGTCCTGTTAACAGTAACCCTTTATCACCACTAGACAACAGTCCTGTTAACAGTAACCCTTTATCACCACTAGACAACAGTAACCCTTTATCACCACTAGACAACAGTCCTGTTAACAGTAACTCTTTATCACCACTAGACAACAGTAACTCTTTATCACCACTAGACAACAGTCCTGTTAACAGTAACCCTTTATCACCACTAGACAACAGTCCTGTTAACAGTAACTCTTTATCACCACTAGACAACAGTCCTGTTAACAGTAACTCTTTATCACCGCTAGACAACAGTCCTGTTAACAGTAACCCTTTATCACCACTAGACAACAGTAACTCTTTATCACCACTAGACAACAGTAACCCTTTATCACCACTAGACAACAGTAACCCTTTATCACCACTAGACAACAGTCCTGTTAACAGTAACTCTTTATCACCACTAGACAACAGTCCTGTTAACAGTAACTCTTTATCACCACTAGACAACAGTCCTGTTAACAGTAACCCTTTATCACCACTAGACAACAGTAACTCTTTATCACCACTAGACAACAGTAACCCTTTATCACCACTAGACAACAGTAACCCTTTATCACCACTAGACAACAGTAACCCTTTATCACCACTAGACAACAGTCCTGTTAACAGTAACTCTTTATCACCACTAGACAACAGTCCTGTTAACAGTAACTCTTTATCACCACTAGACAACAGTCCTGTTAACAGTAACCCTTTATCACCACTAGACAACAGTCCTGTTAACAGTAACTCTTTATCACCACTAGACAACAGTAACTCTTTATCACCACTAGACAACAGTCCTGCTAACAGTAACCCTTTATCACCACTAGACAACAGTAACTCTTTATCACCACTACACAACAGTCCTGTTAACAGTAACCCTTTATCACCACTAGACAACAGTCCTGTTAACAGTAACTCTTTATCACCACTAGACAACAGTCCTGTTAACAGTAACCCTTTATCACCACTAGATAACAGTCCTGTTAACAGTAACCCTTTATCACCACTAGACAACAGTAACCCTTTATCACCACTAGATAACAGTCCTGTTAACAGTAACCCTTTATCACCACTAGACAACAGTCCTGTTAACAGTAACCCTTTATCACCACTAGACAACAGTAACCCTTTATCACCACTAGACAACAGTCCTGTTAACAGTAACTCTTTATCACCACTAGATAACAGTCCTGTTAACAGTAACCCTTTATCACCACTAGACAACAGTCCTGTTAACAGTAACCCTTTATCACCACTAGACAACAGTCCTGTTAACAGTAACCCTTTATCACCACTAGACAACAGTCCTGTTAACAGTAACCCTTTATCACCACTAGACAACAGTCCTGTTAACAGTAACCCTTTATCACCACTAGACAACAGTAACCCTTTATCACCACTAGACAACAGTAACTCTTTATCACCACTAGACAACAGTCCTGTTAACAGTAACTCTTTATCACCACTAGATAACAGTAACCCTTTATCACCACTACACAACAGTAACCCTTTATCACCACTAGACAACAGTAACCCTTTATCACCACTAGACAACAGTCCTGCTAACAGTAACTCTTTATCACCACTAGACAACAGTCCTGTTAACAGTAACCCTTTATCACCACTAGACAACAGTCCTGTTAACAGTAACTCTTTATCACCACTAGACAACAGTCCTGTTAACAGTAACCCTTTATCACCACTAGGCAACAGTCCTGTTAACAGTAACTCTTTATCACCACTAGACAACAGTAACTCTTTATCACCACTAGACAACAGTCCTGCTAACAGTAACCCTTTATCACCACTAGACAACAGTAACTCTTTATCACCACTACACAACAGTCCTGTTAACAGTAACCCTTTATCACCACTACACAACAGTCCTGCTAACAGTAACCCTTTATCACCACTAGACAACAGTCCTGTTAACAGTAACCCTTTATCACCACTAGACAACAGTCCTGTTAACAGTAACTCTTTATCACCACTAGACAACAGTCCTGTTAACAGTAACTCTTTATCCCCACTAGACAACAGTCCTGCTAACAGTAACCCTTTATCACCACTAGACAACAGTCCTGTTAACAGTAACCCTTTATCACCACTAGACAACAGTAACCCTTTATCACCACTAGATAACAGTCCTGTTAACAGTAACCCTTTATCACCACTAGACAACAGTCCTGTTAACAGTAACCCTTTATCACCACTAGACAACAGTAACCCTTTATCACCACTAGACAACAGTCCTGTTAACAGTAACTCTTTATCACCACTAGACAACAGTCCTGCTAACAGTAACCCTTTATCACCACTAGACAACAGTCCTGTTAACAGTAACCCTTTATCACCACTAGACAACAGTAACCCTTTATCACCACTAGATAACAGTCCTGTTAACAGTAACCCTTTATCACCACTAGACAACAGTCCTGTTAACAGTAACCCTTTATCACCACTAGACAACAGTCCTGCTAACAGTTGCCCTACATTGACCCTATTTCCTCCTACCACCCACCCACTGACTCCTACAGCTATGTGAGACGTCTGACTGTGTTGACTGCTTTCTGTGTTGACTGCTTTCTGTGTTGACCACTGATCATATAAACCCTTGACTGTGTTATCTGTGTGTTCAAGTGACTGTGTTGTCTATCTCCTCTACTGCCCCATCCACCCACTGCAGACCCTGGAGAAAGCCTTCCTGCAGCTGTGTGAGACCTCAGACCAGGTGGACTCCAAACACAGCACCTCCCCTCTGGGCGGGGTCCTAGAGAGCAGCCAATCATTCGAGAGCGGCCGGGACGAGAGTCTACCAATCCTGGGAGCCGGATCGGGACCAGTAGAAGAGCTGCCCAAATACTCAGGTAAATGTAGGGTTGTATGGACACAACACTGTATATACTCAGGTAAATGTAGGGTTGTATGGACACTACACTGTAGACGAATATTGCTGAACATTGCTGCTTAAACTGTGTGCGTGTGCGTGTGCGTGTGTGTGTGTGTGTGTGTGTGTGTGTGTGTGTGTGTGTGTGTGTGTGTGTGTGTGTGTGTGTGTGTGTGTGTGTGTGTGTGTGTGTGTGTGTGTGTGTGTGTGTGTGTAGCGGACTGGAAGGTACGAGTCAGGCATGTGATGCCAAAGTGGAGGAACATCGCAGCTCTGATTATCAAGACCACGGTGCGGATGAAGAGAATGCCAGGGTGAGGATGATGATGGTGGTGGTAGTGATGATGATAGTGATTTTGGTGGTGGTGGTGATGATTAAGGGGGGTGATGGTGGTTGTGGAGGGAGTAGATGAAGGGTGGTAGTGCTAATGGTAGTGGTGATGATGATGAAGGGTGATGGTGTTTATGAGGATGATAACGATTATAATGATGGTGGTGGTGAGGATGATGATGAGGAGGAGGCAGAGGATGATGACGAAGAGGAGTAGTAGTAGAATGAGAATGAAAGATTTCCAATAGTATTTGCCCCCTTGTCTGGTATCTGTCCAGGTCCCTGTGTTTCCAGTTCCTGCTGCCAGTCATCCAGATCTCTCTGATGTGTCTGTGTATCGGAGGAGACCCCAAAGAAATACAGGTGGCTGTGGTCAACAATGAGACCTCCTCCAGCTCCTATAGCCAATCCCTGCTCTCCTTCCTGGACAACTCCAGCGTGCAACAGGTACTGGACCAAACAACTGGGTGGCATTCATTATTGCATACCGTAGCAAAGCGTTTTGCCACGGAAAAGGAAAAACAAGCGTTTCTTATTGGACAAGTTCAGGTAATCCCTCCCTGTTTCAGTCTGGAGGCAAACTAAATGTCTGTTTGTTCGGTATTAAGGGGTCAGACAGAGTTTGTTGTGGAGGAGGGGCACGGCCTAAAAGAGGAAGTAAGAAGAGTTACACTCTACACTCAGTCCCTGTTTACCTCTAGGTAGCTGGTTTCACTTCTGCTCTGCTCTTTATCATTCCAAAAGCACGTGCATGTGCTGTGTGTCTGTACAGGAACAAGCCAAGGAAAAGCACATTCATGTGCTGTGTGTCTGTACAGGAACAAGCCAAGGAAAAGCACGTTCATGTGCTGTGTGTCTGTACAGGAACAAGCCAAGGAAAAGCACGTTCATGTGCTGTGTGTCTGTACAGGAACAAGCCAAGGAAAAGCACGTTCATGTGCTGAGTGTCTGTACAGGAACAAGCCAAGGAAAAGCACATTCATGTGCTGTGTGTCTGTACAGGAACAAGCCAAGGAAAAGCACGTTCATGTGCAGTGTGTCTGTACAGGAACAAGCCAAGCAAAAGCATGTTCATGTGCTGTGTGTCTGTACAGGAACAAGCCAAGAACTTGTGTGTTTTGTTATTACAGTACGTGCTGTACAGAACAAGCCAAGGACTTGTGTGTTTTGTTATTACAGTACGTGCTGTACAGGAACAAGCCAAGGACTTGTGTGTTTTGTTATTACAGGAACAAGTTGTTGTACAGGAACAAGCCAAGGACTTGTTACAGTATATGCTGTACAGGAACAAGCCAAGGACTTGTGTGTTTTGTTATTACAGTACGTGCTGTACAGGAACAAGCCAAGGACTTGTGTGTTTTGTTATTACAGTACGTGCTGTACAGGAACAAGCCAAGGACTTGTGTGTTTTGTTATTACAGTCCCTCTGTCACTCTCTCGCTCTCCAAGGACTTGTGTGCTTTTGTTCCCCTAATCATCATTTAGTCTTCCCACTGTACAGGAACAAGCCAAGGACTTGTGTGTTTTGTTATTACAGTACGTGCTGTACAGAAACAAGCCAAGGACTTGTGTGTTTTGTTATTACAGTACGTGCTGTACAGGAACAAGCCAAGGACTTGTGTGTTTTGTTATTACAGTACGTGCTGTACAGAAACAAGCCAAGGACTTGTTATATATATATTATATGCCATTTAGCAGTTGTTTTATCCAAATTCGACTTACAGTCATGTGTGCAGACATTCTACGTATGGGTGGTCCCGGGGATTGGGAACCCACTACCCTGGCGTTACAAGCGCCATGCTCTACCAACTGAGCTACAGAAGGACCTACAGTACGTGCTGTACAGAAACAAGCCAAGCAAAAGCACTTTCAGAGCCAACTCCCATAATCCACCTTTAAAAGGAATTGTGTGTTTTGTTATTACAGTACGACGAAACAGTTTGCGTATCTACCACACTGTCCTCCTTGTCAAAATCCCGTGAGCAAAATTACGTCTAAAGATGTATAGAGTACCACATTATGAGTCATAATACCCATAAAACCTAGCGGTCAAACAGGGAAATGGTTCCAATCATTTTTCCACCATTCATTTTTCCCATAGTGGATTTTAGAAACACTTCGAATAAGGGCTGTGTTTCGTGTATTCTTACCCTGGGGTGACGTTTTGATAACCTTGTAAATCTCTTTAGGACTTAAAAAAAAGAAATGTAACCTTTATTTAAACAAGGTGCATTTTTTCTTGCTTTGACTGTGATGTGTGATTGTTTATGTACCTTAGTTGAATGCTCTGACTGAAAGTCTCTCTGGATAAGAGCGTCTGCTGAATTACCAAAATGTAAATCTGAAAATGAACATTATTCTAATGAGCTCCGCCCCCAAATAAAAACCACATTTGATTGGTCTGAACCGGACCAAATCTTAACCAATCATAATGTCTGTTTCACAAGTTTGGACAGTACAATAGAGTACAGTGCAGTGCTGTACAGTATACTTTATTGGGACCAGATTGAGGCGTGTACAGAGGTGACCAGAAAACGTTGTCTGTGGTTGTTGAAATCAAAGCCAGGGCAGACGGACCAAATTTCAACATCAATGGACAAAGGCATTGGACCCTGCTCACTGGGAAGTAGTCCACTATATGGAGGAATAGGGTGTAACACTGTCCTCCTGGTCAGACTTAGTCCACTAGATGGAGGAATAGGGTGTAACACTGTCCTGCTGGTCAGACTTAGTCCACTAGATGGAGGAATAGGGTGTAATTTAAGACCTAGCTATAGTCACTGATGGTGTCCCCTGTCCCTCCCTGCCCTAGGTGAACCTGTCCCATGCTGAGGCTTTTGCAGGGGCCTATAACGGAGAGTACTGGGCCGTCATCGGGTTTGGAAAGAATTTTACCAGCTACCTGACCAAGAGGTGAGACCTACCTCTGGACCTGTCTCTAGTCTAGTCTCATCTTCTTACCTTGTTCTTCTGTTCTTCTCTCTTCTCTTCTCTTCTCCTCTCTTCTCTTCTGTTCTGTTCTCTTCTCCTCTCTTCTCTTCTCTTCTCCTCTCTTCTCCTCTCTTCTCCTCCTTCTCTTCTCTTCTCTCTCTTCTCCTCTCTTCTCTTCTCTTCTCCTCTCTTCTCCTCTCCTCTCTTCTCTTCTGTTCTCTTCTC